>NW_006795376.1:1315785-1371823 GCF_000442215.2 Lipotes vexillifer
TTTTTTGTGGTACGCGGGCCTCTCACTGTTGTGGCCTCTCCTGTTGCGGAGCACAGGCTCCGGACACACAGGCTCAGCGGCCATGGCTCACGGGCTCAGCCGCTCCGCGGCAGGTGGGATCTTCCCAGACCGGGGCACGAACCCATGTCCCCTGCATCGGCAGACGGACCCTCAACCACTGTGCCACCAGGGAAGCCCTATCATTACTAACTTTTAAATGTAGATTGACAGTACATCAGTATGATCACACTGGGTTGTGCCTTCCAGGCACACTTTTATACATGGAAATATTTTTTGCATAAAAGCCCTTTTGGGGTTGATTTTAACAAATAATTTAGGCTCATGCTCTTCTTTTTCAGCCCTGATGCTCTGATGATGTCAGGGGCAGAGCAGAACTCTCAGGAGGGAGGCAGGGTTGACACAGTGTTCCAGCAGGAGGCTAGGTTGGAACACTGCATCAGGTAAGAGTAAAATTACACCCCTGCCTCCGTAAGGATACAGTCTTAAAGACTAACTTTTGTGGGCGGCTATGAAGCTCTTTGTTGGAGTATTTATAAGGAGCCAAGTTGAAGGAAGTGTAGTTTATTTACAGACCTATTGCCTTTTCCCAGACTCATGACTGTTAATTTCTAGAACATAGGTAATTTGCTCTTTTTCTACTGCCATTTGTTGTTCTATATATGGAGTTAGGAAAGAAGCAATGTGTAATTTTGCTAGTTTATTCCAGAGATAATTTTTGAATTTTCTAGGACAGTGATTTTTTTCAAACTTTCTCATCTTAGGGACCCCTTTACATTCTTAAAAATTTTTGTGGACCCCCAAAATGGCTTTCTTTTTGTAGATTACATCTGTCAGTAGTAACCGTATTAGAAATGAAAACTGAAACATTTTTTTAAAATACTTACTGCTTTATTTTAAAATAACAAGAATATACCCTTACATATTAGCCTAGGTATTTTTAGGAAAATAACCATATTCTCCAAAATAAAAAAATTGTGGAAAAGGTGGCATTGTTTTACACTTTTGCTAATCTCTTTCATATTTGGTTTAATAGAAGATAGCTTAGAATCTCAACTAGCTGCATTCTGCATTCAATCTGATGAGTGTGTTACTTTGTTTGAGGTATATCAGGTGTTGGCACTCCAAGCCCTGAGGCCAGATCCAGTCTGCTGACTGTTTTTGTATAACCTGCAAGCAGAGTGGTTTTTGTTTTCAAAAAAGAATAATATTTATTACACATGAAAATATATGAAATTTGAATTTCAGCATCCATAAATAAAAATTTATTGGAACACGGCCAAGCCCATTCCTTTGTGAGTTACCTATAGCTGCTTTTGACAGTAGCACAGTTGAGTGGTTGCAACAGAGACCTTAGAGCCTGCAAAGCCTAAAATATTTACTGGCTAGCCCTTTGCAGAAAAAGGATGCCAATCCTTAGTACATGAAGAAAATTTGGCCTCACGTAGTAAAAGGGAGGACTATTTTCAGATAATTTTGGATATTCTTTGGTACTGCACCAAAACTCAACAAATGGTAATTTCTTAAAGGTTAATTGCAGTGTAAAAGCTGAAACCATATTAATGAATTGTACTGTTACATAGATCTGTCTTGAACTTTGAATGAATCTTTTACCCATGCACGGCTTTGTAACATAATGATGCACTGATTATTTGTAAAATATCAGTTCATTGAGTTGTACAGCTCTTTCAAATGTTGGGACATTTTATTATAAAATATCAAAAAGTGTGTTTGTTAATATCACAACCTATCTTATCAAGGAAGTACTGGGAAGCTCTTGAGCTTATAGACATGGATATACATTTTCCAAAATTCTAATCTTCACTTAAAAGCTCAAACTTTGTCATTAGTAACAAATACTGAAAATTGTTATTTTCCTTGAAGGGACAGGGTCACTTAATCCATTTTCAAGAAAATCCCTGCCTAATAGCCATGTCTGAATAATTACAGTTTATCACCTGTTCTTTCAAGAATAATAGTGGCCTGTTCAGCTGACATCTGAATCACACTGAGACAACCGTTGCACTTTAATATGGAGAAGTGCTTCATATTTGTTTCCCATTTTGCCACAGAATATTTTAAAACTGTGTTTCCAGGGGTGAGATTTAATAAAATTAATAATTTTTACTGCTTAATTGTGAACATCCTTCAGTGAAATTGTCATGCATATTTATTGATTTATTTATTTTTACATATTTTAACTGGAATGCATGGTGGTAAAGAATACAATGACTGCTATATTGTAGCAGTAATTACTATATATTTAGGTGCCACTGCCTTGATTCTTGCTAATAAGCTAGCAGTTTTACCCACCATTGCTTTTGCACCATCATGCATATGCCAACACAGAGAAAAAGCATTATTACTATTACAAAATAATTTTGACGTTTTAGACCCCCCTAACAGTGTCATGGGGACTCCAAGGAGTTCACGGTTCGCAGTTTAAGAATTGCTACTGTAGGAAATTAACTATTGGAATGACTATGAAGTATAATTATTTGGGTGAATAACACTTCAGTTCTTAGCCTCAAGAGGCTGGACCCACTGCAGCTTGGTACTAGTGAATCAAAGAGCTACCCAGAATCCATCCCAAACCTGAACTTCCCTGCAGTGGGGATGGTGTACATTCTGGCCCTAAATTTGTCAGTAGAAGACTAACAGGAGAACAGAGGTCTAGACGAGTCAAATCAGGGCCCCAGTTTGCCTTAAGGTGACATTTGAAACTTAAATAATAATGCAGTATGACTTTTAAATAGGTTCTTTTGAAAATTAATCATCCTGTAGTTAATACTATTTTTATTCTATTTTTCTTTTCTTTAATATCTGCTTTGGGAGATCTTTTAAAGACGCTTCTTCATTCACCATCCTTCTGACAGAGTTTCACTTCCGGTAAACTATCAAATCTATAGCTATTATCCTTCTTTCTTTAACTCCCTTTCCTTTTGTTTTGTTTTAATTTAATAAATTTATTTTATATTTATCTTTGGCTGCGTTGGGTCTTCGTTGTTGCACACAGGCTTTTCTCTAGTTGTGGCGAGCAGGGGTTACTCTTTGTTGCGGTGCACGGGCTTCTTATTGCGGTGGCTTCTCTTGTTGCGGAGCACAGGCTCTAGGCGCGTGGGCGCAGTAGTTGTGGCTCGCAGGCTCTAGAGCGTAGGCTTAGTAGTTGTGGCGCACGGGCTTAGCTGCTCCGCAGCATGTGGGATCTTCCCAGACCAGGGCTCAAACCCGTGTCTCCTGATCTCTGCCCAGTGACATATGTGGTCTCCCTGCATCCCTCGTCCATCCTCTCCCACATTTGCCGAAGTAAGCTGTCATACTGCTCTGATGTAGGGCTCACTAGAAGCATCTTGCTGGTGAGGTCCAGCTCCAGTTTGCCGTCGAGCGCCTTGCCATCCTCGCTGCAGTCCAAGTTGAAGCTGTTGTGGAGCCGCGCGGCAGTCGCCCCCGGAGAGCTGGGCTCGGGGACGAACATAGAGGCCGAGACCGGCGAGTCCATCCGGGAGCGACTCTGCTCCGCCACCATCTTTAATAACTTAGGCTAATTCATCTCCCTGTGTTACCATAGGAAAAAAAGTCCATGATTTTTGTTCACACTGAAAGCCACAAGCTATTTCCATGAGGAATTTGCTGCTACTATTTATTATAAATAATTTTTTCATTAGTTTTTCTCTAAGAGCATTGTGTTAAGAGGTCTTCATAGAACATTATATAAAGCATTTCTGCCTCTTATTTGTTCTTTATCAATCACTTTGGCACTTGTACTGAGAGAATTAAGAAAGAAATAGCAAGAATGCTTGATCTTAGAAAACAAAAATTTATCAAAGTATGATGCTGGACTACAAATTAGAACGTGCAGTGTGATATGACTGTAAAGAAATAATGTCAGGGTGAGTAAAAGGGAGGTATTTTGAGATAGTCATGTAACAGAATAGGTGAAGAAAAATTTTGAGACTTCTTCAGAGTATCAGTAGTTAATTTTGGTTCTAGGGAAATAATGGTAAAGGAGAATGAATTTAAATGAAGAAGAGCACACAAAAGTAACTCATTCAATAAATATTTGAGTGCCTAATATGTGGTAGGTCCTGTGTTAGGCACTAAAATGTGAAGGATTTACTTATGAATAGATTGGAAGGTTAAAACCTGTACATTGCTAAGTTGTTATATGGCTGTCTATATAGGGATCTGAAGTATAGTACTAACATTTAATGGCAAATGTCTTTCTTTCTGATGGAGAAACTCAGGTGCTATTTATTTTATTCAACTTGCCCATGGTCAAACAATGAGATAGTGACAGATATTAGAGTCATATTTTTGATACAGGTTCTAAACAGATTAGGTACTCTCCATTAATTTGGCAATCAATGTGATTTTCAGACTGGGATTATATTCAAAGCCATGTAAAATTTGGGAAGACTGGAATGAGAATTTAGTTACCATTAAATTCCTTCTGTTTTTAAATTACAATTTGAGAGCTTAGAGAAGCCTTAACTGATTAAAAGTAGAACATGATATCACATAATACTTTAAAAACCACTTTGAAATCCTGTCATGGATTTGTAGCTCTCTCAGTTAAGTCTGTAAATGCTAGTGAGCCTAACGATAAAAGTTTGTTTCGTGTGGGCTCATTGACTTTGCTTTTTGCTCATGCCCGGGCTCTTTCTCTCCTTTTGCTACCTGCCTTGAAAATATATGCTGCTTCTTGGTAACAAGGAAGACTTGTACAGAAAATTCTAAAGAATTAGTGTAAATCATCAGTTCCCAAAATATATGCCAAGGGAATATTGAGGGATTTTTATCTGATAAAAAAAGGTTTATATTTGGGAAAAACTGATTTAAACATGACAAGTCTTTGATATACAAATGTGTGTGGAGACACTCCAACAGGGAATTATAGTATTCCCAGATTTATTTGAATAGAAAACCCAATTTTTAAAAATACCTTACTGATTAATATTCCATGGAATACACTTTGGGAACTGGTGCAAATCCATCCCTACTAGAAAAAGATTCAAAGTATGTGCCCTATTGCATTGCTATGTACAACACTCTTTTTCTACTTATTTCTAACTAGATTTTATTTTCATGGAAAACTCTGATTTCAGGTAGACACTAAGTTGCAAGAATAAGTATTGCCTGATTGTCTGATTGTTAAGATGTTTGTTTTGGGAACATGAGAAAAGGAAATGCAGATTATAAATTACTACTTGTGAAAACCTTCTGTTAGGTTTTTATGAGTAAATATTCCTAAACTAAAATATATTGTTTATAGAGAATTTCTCTTTTTTAAATTGCAGACGTTGGGGATCAGCCAGGTGAGGTAGGTTATTCAGGCTCTCCTGCAGAAGCACCTCCAAGCAAGTCTCCATCTATGCCGTCACTAAACCAGACTTGGCCTGAGCTGAATCAGAGCAGTGAGGTTAGCAAAGCTTCCCTTTTCTCTCACTAACATTCACTTTTTTAAGGTAAGAAGTTCCAAGCAGGGTAATTTCAGCATATAGCTCTTTCAGCATGCATGCATAGTTGAGGGACCATATCAAATGTGACTGTGATAGATACTTGTAATTATATGACTCTGAGGTTTTCAAAGTACTTTTTCATATGTATATACTATCATTTAGTTTCCACCATTCATTCCTACTAAATCTCTGTGAGTTAGATGGGGCAGATGCATGAACTTAACAGTCAAAAGGGTAAATGTCTTGGACAAGATATCTTACAGCCAGTAAGGGACAAGGGCTGAGATTTGAACACAGGTCCTTTGGACGTTCAGTCAGCTAGCATACCTGCTGTGTCACACTGCCTTCTCATTCCTGTAAGCAAGGCCTGGGATGATAGATTTGGAATCTTAGCATTGGAAGTGATATGAGAAGCCACTAAACCAGCTTTCCACATGAAAAAAGTATTTTCTACATTCTAGGCTATTCATAGTAATTTATTTTATTTAATACAAAATGGAACGATTTAACCCTATTAAATGCAGTGGTTAAAGACCATGTTATATAAGACCAAGCCCAGCGTGGAAAACAGAATTTGAGAACCACCCCCCATTACTTTGGAACTCCATTATACAAAACAATAAAAGTAGGGCCACTATGATCAGAATAAGGGAAGAGGACCTGAGGCCCTGCCTCCACAAAGCACCCTCTGAGGCCCCTCTGTTAAATCTTCATGCTCTGTAGAACTTCAATTGAAAACCACTGCTCAGCCTGTTAGAGCACTTTTCTTTGTGAACAAGTTATATTTTTTTTCCTTACAGTCTTTTGTATCACTTTTAGATAGTGCTTGAAGCTTCTGTGCTTTCTGTGTCTTTTAAAGCCAGAAAAATACTGGGTTTAAGAGACACTAGTTAATTTTGGACAATTGAAAAACAAGAGAAGTAATTGGCAGGTTTAAAGTACTTTGCTGCTGCTTTATGACGTAATCACAGATACCTGCTTCTGAGACATTATAATATACATCTGTCATGCTGTCAGATATAAAACCATTTATATAAGTGTTTTTCTGGAGGGAAGATTTAAGCCTTGAAAGAATTTGCTAGTAGAGAGGCTTTATGGGGAATAGGCTCAGTGTTCCTGAAACCACTGTTTTTTGCTGCCTTTATTCATTTCTGTCATTTTTTTAAAAAAGCAGTATCAGATTAAAAGAGTATTTTTACTGATATCTGTTCATAAATAAAAGCAACTCTTTCTAAAGCATGTCAGTTCAAAAGCCCATCTTCATTCTAAGTAAAAATCACATGTGATCATTAAAGACTAGCAGTGGAAATCCCTTTCAAATCTGATTTAAGCAGTTGCATTTTCCCTTCTTAAATATTCTTACCAAGCTTCATTTTGTGGTGTTTGCCAATAAGGACATGAATGTCGTAATTGGTTTTTTTAACTATGTGTGGAAAATCAAAATGTTACTAAAACTAACATTGATTTTTGACACATTTTAATAATATTTATTTTTTAAAATTTACTTAGGATATAGAAATTATATTTTAATTTTCTACCTCAAAGCACTAATATTCTTTCAACAAATATTTATGCAGCACTTGCAAATACGGATGAGGCACTGTAGGGGATAACACTAATAATAATCCGTAACACATATTGAGCACTTTTGATGTGCCCGTTCTGTTCAAAAAGCTCTTTACATCCTTATAACAGTCCTGTGACATAGGCATTATTAGTCTCACGTTACAGATGGTACAACTGGAACACAGAGAGGTTAGATAACTTGCCTGAGGGTGTGCAGCGTAACTAGGATTCCAGTCATCTGGTTCCAGAGCCTGTGCTCTTAACCATTATACTAAAGTTACAAAGATAAGAGTGTTTCTCTGCTCTCCAGCTAGCTTACATACAGTCTTGTAAAATCAGGTAAAATCTCATGCCACCAAATAGGTAGACAAATGTCTTCTTTTTGGAAAAAATATTCTGCATCTAAACTTTTCTCCATAGTTAGATAATTAGGATTTTAAAAATTCCTACTGTACCTATGCAACAATAATTATTGAAGAAACTAATTATATTAACAAATATTGGTAAGTCACTTCCCTGAAGTGATGTCCCATGATAAAAGTGAATCACTGTGGATTTTCTTTATTCAGGAAACACACTGAATGCATCAGTATTTCCCAGTATATCTTAATTTTATGATTTTAAAACTAATCTTTAGGGAAAGCTGTTGAATGATTGCATTAGCCATTTCTGTAGATAATTTTTATAAATGTGTTCATTTGCTAACATTTAGTTTCTACATGTCTTCTCAAATTGAATATTACTATTTTAAATAGTAAGTCGAACTTTGAAGCATAAAAGTGTATACTTTTCTATACTGAATTATAAAAAGAGGATTTTGGTTAATGGAGTAGGTGTGTCTGTGTGTAAACATTCATGTGTATATATTGTATATGTGCAGATGTTTTTCCTTCTTCAGAGTATAACTGGTAATTCTTAAGAATCAAATTTTAATGATAATTTTAATATGATTTTGATATAAAATCCTATACTGTTTATTACTAAGATCTTCAAATGGAATTTACTAAAATTAATAATTACTTATCACTCCACCTAATTTGAGGTATGATATTTGTGTACCTCTTTTTAGAAGAGTAGTATTTCATATCAAAATACATCTTCTATATATAACACATACTCAGTTGCTTGATTTGCTCTCATTGTGGCCGCATTCTGATTTTTCTAGCATGGGGTTGGAGGTGGGTGCCTGATTGGCAGTTTTGTCTTGTGGTCTGGCATGGCCCTGTTCATAATGCTGATTACAGGGGTTGACTTGCTACAGATTGACATAAGCTCAAACTTACATTAATTCCAGAATTCTTTGCATTTTATCTCAATTATATTTTATTAAATATCTATACATATGTACAGAATATGTGCACATACATAATAGAATCATCTTTCAGGGGTCGCACTGGCAAGTCGCACTGACTTGCTTTGTTTTGACCAAAACTTTGGTACTCAGAATTCATTAGTACCACCAAATCAGTGCATTAACATTTGGATTTTAAAAGAAGGATTTGAAGTTATTCTTTCTCTAGTCAAGACAAACCCCTTTATATTTTTCTTTTGTCACCATTTATACCACTTAGACTCTGTTCCTTTATTGTGTTTTGAGTTGAATTCTGTAAGGCTTTGAATCTCTCCCATAGAGATTGCAATAAATTGTTACTGTACATTTGATCGTGAAGCTGCTCACTTTACATTACAAGATGACCCAGCATAGATAATGTAGAATGTTTATGGAAAAACAGAACTTACGGAATTTTGTCAGGCCTACGAAACACAACTTGCAGTGCAACCTCTGAATTACTTTGCTTAAATCTTCTCCGGTGATCTTTTACTCCATCTTTCTCATCATGCTGACTTGTCTCTCTGTCTGTTCAGCAGTGGGAGACATTTAGTGAACGCTCTTCAAGCTCACAAACTCTGACCCAATTTGATTCTAACATTGCACCAGCTGATCCTGTAAGTCAATCACTTAGCTTGCTTGTTTGAAATTAATTTTATTAACCCAAATTTTCATTCATTATGGTTTTTAGCTGATATGCATGATTCAGTGGAGTGCTTAGAGGGAAATGATGGCAGGCTTTTCAATTTTTGTGTGTTTAATGGTGGAAAGAACTTTTTTTTTTTTTTTTTACCATTCTTTGTATTTTCTAGTTATTTTAATGAGAGAAATCTGTGTTTTTAAAATCTGATACATGTGTCTAAAGGAGCATTTTGTGACAGTTGATTTAGTTGACCTTGTTTTCATTTGCTAATTGAGTGTATGTTTTATTAAACATACTGCTTATTTCAGTGTAATGACAGTAAATACTATTTTATTTGTATGCTTACACATCATGTAACATGTGCTGTGTATGTAAATATGCAGTGTCATCTTTTATTTTAACAGTCCAGATGGTACAGCTTTGACTTAATTAGTATGTTGAGTCCTGTTACAAGAGAATCAAGTTCAGCAAAACAATAGTGCTGTTGGTCAAAGATTTCCATTGTGCAGAGGAGGCTCTGTCTTGTCTTCCTGTGGTTCACTGTGTTGCTTTGAAAATGCTACAAAGTTCACATCCTGATTTAAAAAATAAATTCTGTCCAATAGATTGAACTTCATATATGCCCCACGCGCCCCTTAAGTTATTTGAAAACTTCTGTACTGTAGCTGTTACAGTCTTCTCACTGTTCACTCCTGCTTTTTCTTTTATTTTTCATTTTTTCCTATAAAGAGAAGGACATGCTAATAAGTACCTTTCAAAAAGAAAAGATGAAGTAAGTAGGAAGGGAAGAAGAGTGTAAAGGTAGGATTTTTAAAAATGAGTTCAGTGAAAAGAATTGGAGAAAGTGACACAAGGCATTCTTTCTAGGTGTTTCTGACCAAAGATAGCCAGCATTTATTAATTAAATGTTAAAATAGTCTTATTATTTAATATGGATTTGGGAGAAGTGGCATTTAAAGATAATAGTACATCTTCAACATTTTAAATTAATGGCTCTTTGATGTGTTTTATAATTTTAAAGAATTTATATCTGTTGGAAATACAGAGAATGCTGTTATATTGAATTCAAACATAATGTATGGAAGTGTTTTAAGTGTCTGTTTTATAATCTATTCATTATTCAGGGACCAATTAATGTGTAGATTATCTGAGCCTTTGGCCTTCTCTTTCCTTACTACTTTGAGGACATTAATCTTTGCTTTTAGTCTCTGAAAAATGGGAGAGAAATAAAAAGGCAACACGTAACAATTTTTACTGCTTATTAGCAGCCGTAATTAAAGTTTCTTGGGAAGTGACAGGTGCTATAAGCTAAAAGAAAGTTTTACTTTAGCTCTGAGTTTCATTTCTCCATATTATTCTTATCTCCTACTTACAGAGTCAAGTTAATTTTATTTAAAGTACTTAAAGTATTTTACAGGAAAGGATGTAGTGGTAGAGACTCTTTTATTCTCTAACCCTTAAGAGATATTCAAAGTAATAATTCATAGTATTATGATCTTTGTCAGGCCAGAAAAGAACATTAAATATAAAAATCTAGAACTCGGAGGCAAAATAAATTGACTCATGACTGGCAGGAAATGCAGGGAAATAGTTGACTTAATAACAGTGATATTCTTGTAACTTCTTGGAAATAATATCCAAATTTGTGAATTCAAGCTCTAGTGTTTTAAATGATATGGCACAGTACTTTCTTTCGTTATTTCTAGTATGGCAGGAGGCTCTAGGAAAGAAAGTTTTAAATGGTTAATTGACATTTTAAACTTGAATTTAGACCTCTAAATTTGATAAAGTTGGCAGTCTTAAATATTTATAATCTGGTACCTAGAAACATCTTTTTTCTTTTACCCTGGCAAACTGTAATCTCACTATAAACTTTCAATTAGTACAATGCCCTGCTTTCAGTGAAGGTCTGAGTTTCTTAACCTTCATTTAATTCTTACCTGACATATTACCAGTCTACAGAACACAGCCTGTGGCCACATTCCCAAATGATCCTTTGTAAGGTTTATATAAATAAGGATTATAAGTAAGTAAATAAGGTCCATTCAGATTAGAAGAGACTCACATAGGAGAAAAAGAACACTACAGTTCTGATATGAATTTAACATATCTTACAGTGTCAGAAACACTCAATGGAATAATTTTTAAAAGCCAAATTTTGATAAGTAGATATTGCTCAATAAAGCTTGTCTGTGAAGGACTCCAAACTGCTCTGTAGCACTTAGAGACAGCCGTCACCCAGTACAGTGACCTCACATGCAAACTGAGATGGTTAATTATTAGGCTCCCAGAATTGTTATGAAACTGAGTTTCTGATATCTCATTTCCAGAAACTTGATTACTTTTGTTGAACTGCTTTTTCTGGTAGAATCTGTTTCCACCAGGAAATTCTAGACTGACGAGAAAAGTGCAGTGCACTAGTCTCTGCCATGACTTATCTCAGATCTTGAGTGCTGTAGAATGTTTGACTCACTCAGGGTATGAAAAGGGAGTTCATTTGATCACTGATTATGCCCAGCCAACTCAGTTGGTTTGCTGGAGCCCCCTTCCAGGTGCCTGTGTTATTCTCTAGGAATACCAAGATGTCAAAAAACAAGTCCAGTCTTAAGTAGACCACAGCTTAATCATTATAAACTGATGGTTGTAATATAGCTGACTTTGATAATTATCATATGTAGCCGTGAACAAAACTGTGGGCAGAGAACTGTGGGCTAACTCAGCCCAGTGTGTTTGGGCAAGTTTTCACAAAAGAGGGTATGTTTGTATGTATTTAACAAAAAAAAAAAATGTCATGAAGAACCTAGGGGTAAGACAGGAATAAAGACACAGACCTACTAGAGAATGGACTTGAGGACACAGGGAGGGGGAAGGGTAAGCTGGGACGAAGTGAGAGAGTGGCATGGACATATATACACTACCAAACATAAAATAGATAGCTAGTGGGAAGCAGCCGCATAGCACAGGGAGATCAGCTCAGGTGCTTTGTGACCACCTAGAGGGCTGGGATAGGGAGGGTGGGAGGGAGGGAGACGCAAGAGGGAGGAGATATGGGGATATGTGTATATGTATAGCTGGTTCACTTTGTGTTATAAAGCAGAAACTAACACACCATTGTAAAGCAATTATACTCCAATAAAGATGTAAAAAAAAAGAGTGAGATGATGAGCACCTGAACTAAGTGACACAGGAATAGCAAGTAGGCAGGGCCGGTTTCAGACAGACAGGATAGTAAGATTTAAGCCAAGTAGAAAATGTAGATATTTGAGCACAATAGAATATTCAATAAAGTACTAAGATGTATAAAATCAAGTACCTAAATATATGATACAAATGTGCCATGAGTGTTTAGGAATGGGTTTCCTAAAGGCTTTGGGTGATTTGAATAGTTAGAAGAAAGTGAGCAGAGCTTGCCAGTCAGTCTCTTTACTTTTTTCTCTATTTTTAAATATGGGGATGCTACTTTGGAGCAGAGAAAGTGTTACTTTGGCATCTTGTGCTCAGGACCCAGAGACTTACAGGCATTTGTGGTTCTTCCTCTGGGTGTTGAAATGCTTAAAGTCAAAGCTCACTCTTCTGCTGCATGTCACAGTCACAGACTGAGCTTCTGATCCCTAGTGTGAAGTTGGGCCTGGTCATCTGTGTTAAAGCTCTTCCAGGAATTGCCTTGTCCTACTAGTAGCAGGATCCACTGGATTAAAGCTATTGCAGGCTCATAGCAACAATTAGTTATATGACTGAAGTATGCAATAGGAAATTGATTTGCTGGTACGGAAACTTATGCAGATTATTTAGAGAATGAATAGAACATTCATGATTTTCTCTTTAGGGGGTCATTATTGTGACTTCCCTTTATTGTACTGGAAATATATGAAAAGGCTACTTAATACTTCTGTTACAAATTTTATAAATATGATTCTGTACATACACACAGAATATGTATTAGATCAATATTATGAGTTAAAGCATCTAATAAGTTTTCCTTGCTTGTTTTTTCTTAGTGTGCTTTGGGTTTGGAATAAGCATGAATCTATCATGCTTTCTCCTTTAATCTTGCCTTAGAATGTTAAAATCTGATTCTCAGCAGTTATTTCTGCTATTAAAATTGTAAGTTAAGAAAATAGTAGTTATTCTTAAAGCCATGTTTTTCATAACCATAAACATAACAAACAACATCTTGAGTGTATTGTTAATAATTTCCTCAGTATGACTCATTCTTATGTGAGAAATCTAAACTTTTATCCATCTATTATGTTTATGTAACTTTACTGTAACTGTAGAGTAACTGTAACTGTAACTCTAGAGTTGTAGGGGAAATGTTAGTCCAGGTTTATTAAATAGTACATAACCCTGTCCAGAATCTCACTGGTGTAGGGACAGGAAATTACTGTAAATGGATTTATCTGTATAATTGCAGTAAAGAATTCATTTGTTATAAATGGGTTGAATTTAGAGATTATGCGAATAAGCCAAGGAGACCTGTCAAACAGGAGATGGTATGCTAGAACTTGCAGAGGTGTGGTGTTAATACTGTCACCAAAATAGTGTCCAACTTAAATTGAAAGGTCATTATCCTTCACACTAAACTATAAATTTAAATTCATTACTAGATATTTGAAATTTAAGGATCTCAAGTTCAGTCTTTAGCAGCAGCACATACAAAATATGAGCTGACTCCTAGTAGAAGGGGCTGAACTCCTGTAGGCATGTTTTTTAGTTGGTCTGTTGCTGTTAAGTCAAATGCTTGATCCCGTTCTAGTTCCTCCCCTGGGCATCTCAGCTCCCAGGGCCAGGCCTCCCTGGCTACCCAGATGCACCTTTCTCTCTTCCTTCCCTTTTGGAGAGGCTGCCATACATTGCCTTATACTCTTTTCAGAAGTTTATTCTGTCAGTTCCTTTACTCCTCTAACTAGACTTGCCGCTCATGACTTAAGTTGAGAATTGTCAGATGTAATATAATCGTGAAAAAGTTTAAGGAAGGTATTAGTGTTAGAGTAGGAGTGTTACTTATCCTAACTCTTAAAAAAATGGGTTCCTTTGTAGAAGTTTTATGCATGAATTTTAAACAGTTCTGTAGAACTAATCTATGGAAAGTATGTATCATGCCTACTGTTACAATATGACAGGCATCTCATTAACTTTGTTTTATATATGAAAAAGAAAAGTGTCAGATTTTTTGAGTTTAGTGAAAATGAATTCAGTCTTTTACTTAGTCTTTGGGTTCTCATGAAATAGTTCCTTTTAACCTCAAAGGTTCAGATTTATATAATTTCATCAGATCATTTCACACTTTGCCTTTGAATATTGTCTTGAATTGTATTTTTGTAAGATCAGTTTTTTTTCTCAAATCTTTAATCACTCAAAGTTAAAATGTACTTTTTATAAAACAAATCAGATTATTAGGCGTATATAGAAAACTTGATTTTTAAAAATATAATTCTGGAACTTTTATTTTTAAAATTAATTTTCATGCTTGTCTTAGTGTGAATGAGGAACTCTGTCCACCAGTTTTTGAAGTGTTTTTAATTCTGGTTATTTCAGGGTACCTGCTTGGCATTTTTAATACAAATTCTGTATTTCCTCCCATTTGTCTGTAGGATACTGCTATTGTTCATCCAGTTCCCATTCGTATGACTCCAAGCAAAATCCACATGCAGGAAATGGAACTTAAAAGAACTGGCAGTGGTAAGGAAGCTGTTGCTGGGTTGTATCTTAGGTTGTATCTTAGGTTATATTTTAGATTAGCATCAAACCAAAATACACAGGTAATCATTCTGAGTTCAGGTTTCTTTTGTTAATTGCTTATTTTTTAACATAGTACTTTCTGCAATTATATTTGTACTGTGTGTGTGTGCTTGCATATTTTTTAAAATTTATATTACAGTTTTAAAAGCAAATTACTGAATTTAATTTATAAAGTTTTTAAATAAGGATGTTTGGAAAACGTGGCTTTTCTAATACCCTGTGGGTTTTTATGATCATTCTTGTGAATTTACATTTAAAGTATGTTCCAATTTTAACCGAAGAGGTGTATGTTAAAGTGAATCTTGACTTTGAAATAGTATATTTTGCTTTAACTCTTGAAGTTTCTCCTCATTTTAGATTAAATGTTTTAGTTAGGGTCTCTCACAGATAGATTTGTTTTCTATGTAAGTCAACAACATAAATTACTTATTTTACAGTCATTTGTGTGGTGTTTTATTTAACTAATTGCCCTACAGGGATAAAATTAACAAAGTATGAGCATGCAGATTGACTTTTTCATTATAAAGTATCTTCTGTTGTGGCAGAAAACAAAATTCTATATAAACAGGTTTATGTTTGTCCTGTTAAATATTATTTTGTCTTACATTTCATGGATTTACTTGCTACTTCTTCGGAGTATTGAAACAAAGTCTTGTACTCTGAGGTTTATGAATTTATTAATTCAGATACCTATATCTTGTATTTTTACCTATTAATTCTCTCCTAGATCATACTAATCCCACTAGCCCATTACTTGTGAAAACATCTGACCTTTCAGAAGAAAATAAGATAAATTCATCAGTGAAATTTGCTTCTGGAAATACTGTAGGTAAGTGAAAGAATTACATCTTCCATTTGAGTTTTATTTAAGTCTGGACTTAGAGTCTGAATAATTCAAATATATAACCATTTAATATTATCTTCACTGGATAATGCAGAGAATAGTCAGTCCTTTTAAACACCCCACCCTCTGTATGAATAAATGGTTGCCCATTGCCACTAAACCTTCTTCAAGGCAGGCCTCCTGTTTGCCATCCCTCTCAACTAGCCAGATTTTGTACGTTGGCTCTTTCCCACTAGCTCCTTTCTTTCTCTCTCACAAGAAATTGTGTATATATTCATTCATTCAGCCAATGTTAATAGAATACTGTGTGCCAGGCTCTGTTCTAGACACTGGGGATTCAGCAGTAAACAAAACAAAACAAAAAAATCTTTGCCCTTTTGGAGTTTACATTCTGTAGGGGAGGTAACAGAAAAAAAGGACTCATATCTTAGGAGATAATTAACACCCTGGATAAAAATTAAGTTGTGAAAGGGGAGAGGTAATGACATTTTAAATAAGGTGATCAAAGAAGGCCTTGAGTTAAACCTTGAAGGAGACGAGGAATTGGGCTGTGTGAATATCTGAAGGAAGAATGTTTAAGGCACAAGGAACAGCCAATATGAAGCCGTGGTTTAGGGAAGATGCCTTATTTACTGGGAACAGCAAGCAAACGCCCGAAATAGAACTAGTTAGTAAATTCGGCAGGCCATTTAGAAGGTTTTTGAATGGAGAAGTGACATAATCTGACCTTCCTTTTTTAGCAGGATCATTCTGGCTGCTGTATTGGGAATAGGCCAGAAGAAGGCAAGAGTTCAAACAGGGAAAGGCCATTTTAGGAAACAGTTATAACAATACAGGCAAGAGAAGATGATGGCTTGGCCTAGGGTGGTAGCAGTAGAAGTGCTGAGAAGTGGTCAGATTCTGGTTAGATTTTGGTAGGAAAAGACCACAGTATTTGCTTGAATGTCAAGGGGTGGGGGTGGGGGGTCATGGATGGTTCAAGGGATCTTAGCAACTGGGAATTGACAGAGTCTGTGGTAGGAGAAGGTTTGTTGTTGTGGGGGGAGTAGGAGTTCAGGTTTGGACATGATAAGCTTGAGATGCCTATTAGAACATCCAAATGGAAATTCGTTAATTTTAGCATCCTTCTTGTACCAATTAAGTAAACTTCTCAGTGATTTGACAAGAAAAAGGAAAGGGATACATTTTGAAATGAAACTAAACCAAATAACCAGTCCCTTCAATATATCACTCTTGAAAGGTATGAGTAGTATTTCTTCAAATTATCCCTAGAGTTTCTATTTTAAAACTTCTTTACTGCTTCACAACTCTTAGTCTCTTCTGGGATTCTCTTCTTCATAAAACTTTGAGGAAATTGAAAATGATATTACCTCAGGTGAAAAATTGATACCCTCTGGTTAATTTCATAAATTTTATTATTGTCTAAGCACATTTTATTCCCTTGTCAAATTTTTAAAAATTTTACATTAACAGTTTTTAAGTTAGCTTTTTTACTTAAGATATTTCTAATTCACTGTTTAAAAATGAATTCACTGTTTAAAAATGTAATAAACAAAAATAAGAAAATGAAAATTACTTGTAATCTCACTATTCTACGAGTGACCGTGATTAGCATTCCTTGTCAACCTTAATCCTCATTCTGTGCATGTTATATTCTTATATGAAATGAAACTGTAATATATGTACTGTTTTCTGTCCTCCTTCCATGTAACTTATTTTGAATATTTCTGTTATTAAATAATAACTTTTTTAGATTGTAACTTGTTCTCTGTGCATAGTATTGTGTTGTGTAAATAGTCCATGATTTATTTGATTTATATCTGATTTTTTGCAGTTAGTAATACTATGATGAAATGTTAACGTGTTAGCCAATCTTTGAATATCTCTGATTTGAAACAATAATTCAGTTATATAAATGATTATTATTAAATAGGATATATCCCATTTATCAGCAGATGGTTACAGTAGTTCAGACTCTTTTACTTCGGATCCAGAACAGATTGGGAACAATGTAACTCGTCAAAGGTTAGTGTTTCTGTCAATAAAAAGCATAATTATAATATCTTGTTAACGTTTTAATATTTAAAATTATTTAAAACCAAATATAAGTTATTTTTCTCTGTTCTTCTGTTCTGCACTTCTCTAAAGGCTGTTAGGTTACCTACTGATTTATGTAAAAGGGAAATGATTTTGATTCTTTCCAACTTTAATAGGAAAACAAAAGGAACTGTTATGTCTTCATGGTATTCTGTGGAAGGTTTAAAATGAGCTGATAATTTCTTGACAGTAGTGGTTGAATACAGTCCTTTTTGTAGCTCATCAGTGAGAGTCTATTTAAATAAGAAATGTGCAGATTTCCTTTCATAGCCTTATGGGCAAGTACCAAAAATTCAGTGTTTTAAAATGTCATCTGGAAGCACAGCCCAGTGTTGTACTACCTACCCACCCTGAAGATCTGCATTATATATAACATCTCAGGCACAAACAAAAAAAGGTGTGGGGTAGGGTGAGGGTAGCAACTAGGGCTCTGTCTACAAGGGCTTCACTGTCCACTCAGAACTGTGCACAGGACAGAAGCATCTTTCTCCCCCGCTTTTCACGCATTGTAAGAGCCTTTTGCCACACTCCTGGAGAATATATGGAGAGGGTGGTAATATAGAATCTCTGAAGAGCTCACACAGTCAGAAGGCTGCCTTTTCATATATCTTAGAGTTCTCAGCCAGTTTGGATTTTAGTCTACTTTTTATTCCTGTTAGTGAGGATCAGATTGCTAAAGTCCATGAGACTCTTTTCGGTATACATAGAAGACTTTGGTGGCCAGTAAGTGAATCTCGAGAGAGGGTTGAGCATGAGGATAAATAATCACCTCTAAAATGAGAAGGCCTGTGGTAACACAGGAATGGGCATCTCACATAGTGGAGCCACATTCTACCTCAGCTTACCAAACTTTAAATAAGTTGAAAGCTAACCGTATCTGAAAGTAGAGTTTCTCTTTTTTGAAAATAGCTTTTCAGACTAATATTATCTTTAAATGAATGGAAAAACATTACACTAGGTTAGAAGTCTACCTTGAATTCATGTTAATAACTAACTTTCTTTTTAAATTTTTTGAAACTTTGTTGAATGTATAATTATACTTTATAAAGAAAATTATTTGCCATATTAAATACTTGTTGAATGCACATCATAAACAGTACTGTTTATTCATTGTAATACTTGTCTGTCCTCTGGAGAAAATGTCACACCAATAAGATCCTTTGCTGCTTAGCTGAGTTTGAATGCTTAAGAAGAAAAAAGAAAAGCTCCAATGTCAGTAGCATGACCAATTGTAACGGGGCGAATTTTGCAGGTCTCATTCAGGAATGTCGCCTGATAACACTGCACCACCACCTCCCCCTCCAAGGCCTCAGCCCTCTCATTCTAGATCGTCATCTTTAGATATGAATCGGACCTTTTCAGTCACCACAGGTAGGGGTTAGAGAACCATAATCTATATTAAATACATTAAATATATTAAGCTAAAGATACACAATATTTTCTCTTTTTTTTTTTTTTTTTTGATATTTACATGAAGGAAAAATTTGAATTGAAAAAGTATCAAATGAGAGGGAATTTTTTTTTCTTAATGACTACCTAAATTGAGTTCAAATGATAACGATGGGAACCTGAGAGATGCCACAAGAGATTTTAAAAGAACGATGTGGAGGTATCAAGGAGGGAAAGATAATAGGTCTTAAATTACATGACAGAAGAGAAAGAAGGGTCATAACTTACTCAAAGGTTTCAGTTTTTATATGACTGGTCATATTGTTATCACGCTGGTGGAAATAGAAAAGTTAGGACGGAGGGTGATGATGTTTTGTTTTTGATATTATGCGTTTGGAATGATGAGAAAAAAGAGAAATGATCAACAGGCCATTGGACTTGTGGATTAGGGAAGATTGATGTATTATTTGAGAATCATTTACGTAGAATTAATAGACTGAAGTGTTAAATGAGAGAAAATTTGGAAGTCTTCATATTTGATAGCTAAAGAGCAATTAGAAATATGGGAAGAAAACCAACAATGTATAGTGTTATGGAAATAGGGAGGAGCAAGACAAGAGTGCCTCATGCAGCAGAGCAAGAGAGATGAGGTCTGAGAAGAGGCCATGAGGTCTGACCACATCTAGACAGTTTTACAAGTTATATATGGCTTCCAATACCATATGTTGGTATTGGAAATCTTTTATCATTTGATCACATTCATTCAGCCTGTCTGTTCTATTAGCAAAGTAATTATATATTTACAAAAGAAGACTTGTGTGTTCACACAGGACAGCAACAGGCTGGAGTTGTTGCCCAACCTCCTGCAGTGCCTCCAAGACCACAGCCCTCACAGGTAATTCTCCTAGGTATTCACTACTAAGCATCAGTTATTATAGTCCCCTTAGTCAACTTGTCTGTTAGGTCTTTGATTCTATTCTAGAATTATTCTGAAGATCAGGAATTACATAATTGTCATTCTTAATGTGCATTTATTAATAATTCAGGGAAGGGGACTTCCCTGGTGACGCAGTGGTTAAGAATCCACCTGCCAATGCAGGGGACACAGGTTCGAGCCCCGGTCCAGGAAGATCCCACGTGCCGCGGAGCAACTAAGCCCGTGTGCCACAACTACTGAAGCCCGCGTGCCTAGAGCTCGTGCTCCGCAACATGAGAAGCCACCGCAATGAGAAGCCTGTGCACCACAATGAAGAGTAGTAGCCCCTGCTCGCTGCAACTAGAGAAAGCCCGAGCGCAGCAACAAAGACATAACACAGCCAAAGATAAATAAATACATTTATAAAAAAATAGTAATAATTCAGGGAAGCTAGGTCTTATTTTAGAAGATAAGGATTCCAATAATGATTTTGAGTTATTTTTTGAAAGAAGCTCAGAAGTGAACCAAATGATAATGTCTTGACAAAGGAGGGTTTAGAAGAAAGAGCAGTGGACTGGGAGATATGAGGTGTCCATGTTATGTCCTGGATCTAGCAGTGACTCAGAGTAACCTCCCTGCATCTCCCTGGATTTGTTACTGCGTCAGTGAAGGAAGTGTTAGATGACTTCTGCAACCCCCCTGCCGGGTCGAACTTGTTTGCATCTGCATAAAACTGTTATGTTCCAAGATAGATTCTGGAATATAGCCTAGTTTTATGTGACTGACTGGCTACCTTTTACATGAATGAGTTCGGTTGATTTTTCTGAGTTAGATTCTTATAATGAAGTTGCTTATTTGCAGTTAAAAAGATGGTTTCCTAATCATCAAAGACACTGAAATTTGAATATTCCAGTATTTATTTTATCTAAAGTGCCAACAAAAATGCTTTTACTGTGTTAAGCTGTGAAACCCAGTGAGTTGGTCTCTTGACTCAAGAACCAGTCTAGTGCAAAAGACAGAACTGTAAACAACAATTATAATAAAAGTGCTGCAGTAGACATATTTATAAAATACTTTGGCACAGCTTTTCTAGCTGGTAAAGTCAGGGATCACATTGAAAAGGTCTAAGTAAAATGAAATAAGTTAGACTTAAGCAGAGACTTGAAAGATAAAATGGTATTTCTTGGGGAGAGGGCATTACAACCAGAAGGAATGGCATAGAGGTGTAAGGTAAGCCTGGCATATTCTTCAAGGAAAAACCATTGAGTTCAGTACAACTAGAGTCATGGGAAAGGAAATTAAAGAGGTGGAAAAGGGGCAGAGCATCTCCTATATCATACTAAGAAGGTGGAATTTTTCTTATAGGATATAAAGAATTTTTAAAGGGACTTTTTAAAGAGACTTCAGATTTATTCCTGTAGCATCCTGTATTTACTTCCTTTGTCATAAAACTCCTCACACAGTATTTTAAACCCTTGTTTATTTATCTCTTGTCCTGCACTAGGCTTTATTAGGGGATGGACCTTACTTGTTTATTCACTGTTTAAATTTATTTTTCAATTGAAGACTTTAGAAGACTTGATCTGGCAAAGGAGTGGAGGACAAATTGAAGAAACGTGCACTGGAGTGTCAGAGAGTAGCTAGAGCACGGGTTTTCACACTTTAAAAATAACAATCTTTGGGCTTCCCTGGTGGCGCAGTGGTTGAGACTCCGCCTGCCGACGCAGGGGACACGGGTTCGTGCCCCGGTCTGGGAAGATCCCACATGCCGCGGAGCGGCTGGGCCCGTGAGCCATGGCCGCTGAGCCTGCGCGTCCGGAGCCTGTGCTCCGCAACAGGAGAGGCCACAACAGTGAGAGGCCCGCGTACCGCAAAAAAATAAATAATTAAAAAAAAAATCTTTTTAGAAACAAATGAAACATTTTAAGAAACAGCTTTTTAAAAGAATGAACAATTATGCAGTAGCCCAATTAAGAAAAAAATAGATGCATGCGGAGAATCAGAGATTAGGGCCAGAACTTCCCCTCTCCTGTGATGCCCTTTCTTTGCAGTAAGAATTTTGTAGAAGTATCTTTTTTATTGGAGGTTTGTCATCTTAATTTTTCTAGTGTCTTAGCATTTCACTTAAGGTTTTTTAGAGCTAAATGTTACTGTAGCTCACCTCCCTGAATTTTCAGCTAGTAAAAAGAGCATCCTTATAATAAATTTTCAGAGAAAAAGAAGGCTACTCTCTGACACTGATAACACCAGTAAAATGTCTGTTCCTCTATATCCTAAACCCTCATATAGGCTGCTGGTCCCGTCGTGCATCGCCCGGTGGATGCCGATGGCCTAATAACTCACACTAGTACCTCACCTCAGCAGATACCAGAACAACCAAATTTTGCAGATTTCAGCCAATTTGAAGTATTTGCTGCATCAAATGTAAACGAAGAACAAGATGATGAAGCCGAGAAACATCCAGAGGTCTTGCCGGTCAGTTTTCAAGGGCTTATCTAATTTTCTGCTGGGAATCTTCTCATATCATGCTCAGAAGCCAGTCTTTAAACAGAGGAACCCCTAAAAGAGCAAATAATAGAAGGGACATCAGCGAGTAAAATATCTGCTGCTGCTTGTTTTAGAGGATTTATATTCCCTAGGTCAGTGCTTCTCAATTTCTTATTGGCCTCAGACACCTGCTGGTTGCATAAAATGCTTAATATGAATCAAAATCTGGGTGAGGGGTAGCTGTCACATGAAAAGACACAAACACAACCATCTGGTCTTGGCTAAAACACTGTTCTGGGAGTTGTACCTTAATGCTAAACATCTCGTGTGATTTGGTGAACATTTTTGTATAATAAGAGGCTATGGTTACCATAGCTACACTCAGTTTGTATGAGACTAAGTCACTTTATGGGGGGTTGCATCTTACTGCTAAGCATTTGATTGTGTGATTTGGTGGAGATTGTATGAGAGGAAGTCACGTTAGTTAGACTTAACAGACTACAGGATGTCGAAATTTAATCTTTGCAGACAGTGTTCTGGGAGACTCTTTAGTTCTAGCAGCAAGAACTTCTCTAGGGATTCCTGTCTTCGCTAAGTGTAAACGTGGAGTTGGAGGGAACAGGGGAATTCTGAAGTCCATTCTGATTGTTTCAGTTTATACTGATCTTCTTTTAACACATCCAAAAATCTGCTTGTTTGACTGGCATAATTTAGACAAAGTGTTCTTATAGGTCTGATCCATGGAAAGTTTTCTACTAGCCACTTCTTCAATCCTGCAACTTTCTGCCTGGCCTGGGGCTACTAGGGAAATGGGCTGTACCTCCAGGAAGGCAGGGTGGGCCTAAGGGGAGTGCAGGTGTGTACAGGGTACTGGTACTTACTCTCCTGGAATGGATGCTTCCCCTCCCCCAACCAAAGAACTTCCCAGACAGTGCTGCATCCTCAGCCGCCCCCCACCCGCTCAGAGATTTATTACCTCCCCTCTCTGCCCTTTAGTAGTAGAGAATGATCATTTTATAAGGTATTCTCAAATTCCCTCTCATCTTCATCTTACGTTTCTTATTGTTAGAATGAATATTTTATAAACATTTAACTCTCTGATTTGTTACATGTATATTTATTCATATATGTGTATTACTTATATATAATTTGTGATAATAATATATTCATCTCTAGGTTGAAAAAGCTTCTGATCCTGCAAGTTCTCTTCGAGTTGCCAAAACAGATAGTAAAATTGAAGAAAAGACAGCTGCTAGCGCTCCCGCCAATGTGGTATACAGAAGTCTTTTTAAATATTGATCATTTTATACATATAAAAAGTTATATGAGATAATTTGAAAATCTTAGAAATAAGGTTCGAGATGATCTAACTCATTCCACTGCCTTTAACTGTAATATGCTTAGTCCATCTCAGAACACAGTCCACCTAGAGATAGAGATGATAGCCTATCATTTGTATTAATGCATGCCACAGGTTCTCAGATCTTATGTGGTTATTACAGTCTTTCAAACATATAAAGTAGAACTTCCTTATTTGTCATATTCAGTTTCTCTTATTGCAGTTATGAGTATAATAGGGAAAAATTATCAACCCTTTAAGGTTAATGTTATACTCTGTGCTCTTTAACTGTCCTAGGAATGATTTTTTTCCCAAAAATTGATTATGAAAAATATTAAACATACAGAAAGGTTGAAAGAATTTTACATTGTACATTAGTAAACCCACACCTTGATTATACCATTAGTATTTACTATACTTTATTTTTCTTCCACTTTTATTGAGATGTAATTGACACACAACACTACAAGTTTGAGGAGTACAGCCTAAAGATGTGACTTACATACATCATGAAATGACTGTCACAATATGTTTAGTGAATGTTCTTCATTTCATATAAATACAAAATTAAAGAAATAGAAAATATATGTTTTTCCTTGTGTTAATATACTTGCTTTATATCTCCATCCTTCTCTCTAACTATATCAATCCTTCTTATCTGTTGCTTGCATTTCAAAGTAAATTACAGATATCAGGGCACTTCCCCTTGAGAAAAAAATTTTGGTAACTTTTTTTTGTCATCATTAAGACATTCCTAGTAGTCATGAAAACAGTGAGTGTTTCTGAAAGTGCTTAAATTCTACTTTTCTGGACACTTTAATTTTTACTACATTAGTAGTTCTGTGATTTTTTTTAATAGTGAATTTTATTTTTGTCAGTTAATGGCAATAAATTAAAAATAGCACTTAACCAAAGAGATGGATGGCATTTGACTCTTGTTTTTATTTATTAACAGGTCGAATCAGGTTATGGTAAATACCAGAATACCATATTTGATTCTGCTGAGGACACATTCACAGTTACCAATAAAATGTCCACTCACTTTCAAAAATTATAATTATTGTGCATCTTAGTGATGGGTTTTTAAAGAATTGCCTAGTTTTCCACTTCTTTATAAATTGTTTTATTCATTAAGATAATATATCTTAGGATTTTTGAGTAGGAAAGCCTATGGAGATAATGGATGCATATTTCTGGAGACTCCCTTTTATAGTTATTGAACAGGTATATATCGAGTGTGTATCATATTTATGTTAAAACTGAATATGATAGCTTTGAGTCACAGAATTCGGGCCTCAAGGAGCTTATTATGTCACCCTATAAAAAAATTTGTCTAGTAGGTACATTTACAATTGTAGTGTCACTAGGAACATTCTTTCCCATTGCAATTTAAGTCAGTTGTTGCCACAAATATATAAATTGTTTCAAAGTAGGACAGGTGACTCTTAATTTTTGGAGAATGAATGGCTTAACAAAACCATGTGATGTTGGCAGAGTGCTAACTAACCGTGAATGTCTTCAAGAAATGCTCATTATGAATGGAATTCTTGTCTCCTAGAGCAAAGGCACAACACCTCTTGCTCCACCACCTAAACCTGTTCGAAGGAGATTAAAATCAGAAGATGAATTAAGGCCAGAAGTTGATGAACATACACAAAAGACAGGTGTCCTAGCTGCTGTTCTTGCATCACAACCTTCTATTCCTAGGTAATCAAAGCCATTCCTAAACACATGTAACTACTAGAAACAAAAAGCACAGCAATTAAAAATATCAAACTGAAAGGAATTATGGTCAGACTAGTCCTGTAGATGAGCATAGGCTTTTCACTGCTCCTCTTTGAGAGTTTTCTCATTTTTGAGTGGGTAGAATCTTCTTCCCACTTTTTTCCCTTCTATTATTAAGTTCAATTCCAATTCCATTTTTACACTCTATTGCAAATCCTGGAGCAGACTTTAAAAATTATAGTGCACAGGGACTTCTGTGCTGGCGCAGTGGTTAAGAATGCGCCTGCCAACGCAGGGGACACGAGTTCGATCCCTGGTCTGGGAAGATCCCACATGCCGCGGAGCAACTAACCCCATGCACCACAACTACTGAGCCTTCGCTCTAGAACCCGCAAGCCACAACTACTGAAGCCTGCGTACGTAGAGCCCGTGGTCCGCAATAGGGGAAGCCACTGCACTGAGCAGCCCATGCACAACAAAGTATAGCCCCCGCTCACCGCAAGCAGAGAAAGCCCAGGCACAGCAATGAAAACCCAACGCAGCCAAAAATAAAATATAATAAAAATTTTTTTAAAAAATCTTAACCTTTAAAAAAGAATTACAGTGCACAGTAACACTGATGTTTTAACTATGGTAGTTCTAGACCAGGAATTGGCAGACAGGGGCTCATGGGCCAAAGTCAGCCCATGGCCTGTTTTTGTAAGGCCCGTGAGCTAAGAATGGGCTTTTACATTTGTGTAAAAAAGAGAAGAGAAAAAGAAAAGATACAAAAAAAAGAAGAACATTCAGCACAAATGGTATGGCCCGCAAAGCTTAAAATACTTAACTGTCTGACCATTTACAGAAAAAGTTTGCTGATGCTTGCTCTAGACTGACAAACTCAGGTGATTGTACAGAATAATCATTAAAACAATAACTACAATAATTAAGCCTCTGAAGCTTAGATACTTTTGGTGGAGCATTAAAACTGAGCAAGTGAGGTTGAGCTATGCTAACAAGGCAAAGATGCTTCCTCTGCGTTCTGGGTCTAGAGATCAGGGAAGAATGGAGAGAATTTAAAGATAAAAAATGAAGGTAATTTTTTTTATCTTCTCAGGTCTGTTGGAAAAGATAAGAAAGCTATTCAGGCGTCAATTAGACGCAATAAGGAAACCAACACAGTTTTGGCCAGATTGAATAGTGAATTGCAGCAACAATTAAAGGTAATGTAGTTTCTGAATCTTTATTTGGGAAGTTCCATGGACTCAGAGCCTCTTAGTGTTGAACTGGAACTTGGAGGATATCCAGCAATTCTTACACTAGTATGAAACTTTACACGTAGCAAGAGAAGTGTAGATCTGAAGTGTTTCATATGCCTTTGAGTCCTTTAATAGTAAAAAGAATTTCCTGTACTCAATTCTGGTATGATTGCCTTATATTCCTAAGGCATCATATTCCTAAAATGTTTAACTTTCATAATTGGACCCAAGAGCAGAAATGTTGTGACCTCGGATACCTCCAGTATCACATGTGTGGCCCTCTACACTCTAATGCTAAAATGATTTGAGTATTGTTAATTTACCCTTTTATCAAAGACAACTCAGATTCTATTAAAATGGTCTAAAGAACAGGTCTAAAGATGAGGGATGGGGGCAATTTAGATCATCTCTAAAGTAGAAAAGACAAGCCTTAAATAGAAATGGTGCTTAGCGCCAGTGTGTACTCCTGTCATCTGTACTTGAGAGGAATGAGTTGGTTTTTCTTACTTATTACTAACCATGATTTCTTTGAATCCCTACAAAAAAAAGCTAACAGCCAGAATCATTTATGACTCATCAACATTATTAAGCATTCATGTCTTATAAACCAGTGGTTCTCAAACCTTAATGTATATATGCTTAATTAGGGGTCATGTTAAAATGAAAATTTTGATTTATATCAGGTATGGAGTGGGACCTGAGAATTCTGCAATTTCTAATAAGCTTCCAGGTGATGAAGATGCTGCTGGACTGTTGGCTCCACTTTGAGTAGCAAGGTTGTAAACCACAAAGATGAGGAAAGAGTCCACTGAAATGTAAAATGAATACAGAGTTATTGAGTCCCATAACATTCTTTTCATATTCCTTATCTAGCCTTTATCACATTGTCCATATCTATGGCACATTTGTCTCTCTGTCCTAGTAAAACTGAACTTGTTGAGGGTAAACCATAATCATTTCTGTTTAGGGTGACCATATAAAGTTCAAACCAAGGTACATTTTTTTTTTTCTGGCTGCGTCGGTCTTGGTTGCGGCACGCGGGATCTTTTGTAGCAGCGTGCGGGTGCTTCGCTTTGTTGTGGTGCACAGACTTCTCTAGTTGTAGCGTGTGGGCTCCAGAGCGCGTGGGCTCTGTAGTTGTGGCGCGTGGGCTCTCTAGTTGCGGCACACGGGCTTAATTGCCCCGTAGCATGTGGGATCTTAGTTCCCCAGCCAGGGATCGAACCGGTGTCCCCTGCATTGCAAGACTGAGTCTTAACCACTGGACCACCAGGGAAGTCCCCAAACCAAGGTACTTTTGAGAGAAAAGAGAGAGATGTGTTAATAGGCCAGGACATCAGAGATAAACTGAGACTGTCCTAGATAAATTTGTAACTATCTTGTCTCTGACCCCAAAACCTCGCATGTTAGGCATTTGATAAATGTATGTTAAAGGAGTAATATTCTTGTATAACTCTCTGATCAAAGAAGATATTCGTAGCTGTTCTATGATTATGAATTTGGTCCATTGTAAAGGAAGAATGTAAAACTCATGACAAGCTTGCTAGTACCATACCTCGAAGATGAAAGTTTTATTAATGCATGTTTTTCTGAAGAACTAAGGAAAATCATAGCAACATGTATATAGGAGCTGTTTTAAAAATCACTTTTCTCATTATCTCTGAGGACAGAAAATAGGAAGTATGGTACCAAATAGGAAGAGGTCATCCTGGTTAAAACACTATACTATTAGTATGATAGAGAAAAAGAAAAAAGGAAAATGGATGAATTAGAAGTTGTGGGCTCTCTGAAAAGTCTGCTCAAAATCAACAGTAATTAGAAATTCTGATTACAAAATACATTTATTCATTGTGAAACTGAAACTCAAAAGGAGGTTCAGGAGTTGTTACGACCAGATGTAATCACGAGGGGAAAGAATCTGTGTTAACTGATTCATCTGCGGTTACTACAGGGGGTATAGGCGTTATGCAAAATTCATGCATCAGTAGCTATCATTTGCAAATATTGGCTTTTCTGATAATGAAACAAAAAACATTTTTTTACCCTGACTTAAGAAATAAAGATTTAATTAAGATCATATTTTAACATTACATACATATAAAGAAACTACATTACTAAAGTAAAGTATCCTTTTAAAATATGAAGTTGTCCTTCCTCTTCTTAACAAATTTAAATTGTTTTACTGAATGCAGAGCTGTTGTTAGATGTGCCTTCACTTTTATACATGTTGAAACGTAACTTGGCTTTGCATCTTTTTCAGGATGTTCTTGAGGAGAGAATTTCCCTGGAAGTTCAACTGGAACAGCTTCGACCATTCTCTCACCTATAAGCCAATTGCCGTTAACTGTGAACATACCCATTTTTAAGCGGTTTTGGGTTCAAAGCCAATTTGGAGACCCAAACCTTCAGCTCACTGCTTAATTCAACATTGAATTTTATGATTCTGTTTCGCCCTATGTGTTCACCATTGTATTTAAGTACCTTTTATTTTTTAATTGCAACAATAAAAGGGTCAGGTTGACTTCGTGGAGGGTATGTTGTGTTTGTTGGCACAGCCCACCCTTGTTGCTCCGTAGCGTTAGGAGTACATCCGTAACATTGGTCCATTATACTTATGTGGCCAGAACCGCTCACTGCTTGGATTTACAGAACGGGCTTCTCATTTACACCTCTAGCACAGACTCAGAAATATTTACAAAAGAAGACAAAATTAAGTAAACTGTCAGTTTGTCTTTAGGTTTAGTACTTAACATAAAGAATCCAAAAAATCTTTAAAATGCGTTTCCTATTTAATTTTTGATTTGAAAGAACTATATGGTATAAGGCATTCATTAACCATAAGCTCTGCCATAATTAACATTCTTCAAGAGTCACATGGTACTTTCAGACTTTTCCACATCAACTTGGGGGGCAGATTTTGTGTTCCTTGTGAAAATTTGATCAGTTTCACCTGTGACTTAAACTTGCTTGTGTGTGAGATTTTAATTCCACAGCAGTCATGTAAACTTAAAATTAACTGTGAAGACAGGCCTTTTTAAATTGTCCCCTAGAAGCAAAGGGAAAGTGTTGACACCACAAACAACGTAAGTACTGTCCACTTGCAAACATCACCACTTTTTGCATGGTTTATGTACTTAACTCTCAATTAGAAGCTTATGCTCATCAGCCTCTACAAGTTTTTTCAAGTAATATGTTTTAAAATTTCTGAGGACCTTAATTATTCACAGAATAAATGGAAATTCCTTAAGATTTCTAGTTTATCTTGAGCTATCTTGTTACTCATTCTTTTGCCATAGAGAGGTTTTTCCTGTTAACAAAGGGTTTCTGAAGTTTGTCCTATTCAGGATAATGTAGCGTCTCAGGATTTGTTTTGTATTAGATGATATTTTCATTTTGATCACATTTGTAAGTTTGCATTTATTGCTGACTAACAGCAGATATTCCTTTAATGTTTTCTTCTGTGTGTGGCATCATAGATGTTAAGCTGCATGGATATATCTTAAAAGAATCAAAAGTGTGAATTTACACTAATAAAAACAGTATTTTAACTTTTGTACATTTTTTAACAAGAATTTAAATTTTTAAGAATTAGAAGGAATTTGTATTTTGTTGAAAGAAGAAAATGTTTAAAATAGCCTAGTTCACAATCCTAGACTGTACTAGTAAATTTCATTTCCTTAAAGGAGAATTTGAAGCAAAAAGGAGACTGACAACCAAAAGCTTCCTAGATTAATACAACTTTATCTACCATTATTAAGTAAAAATATTTTTACTACTGCATATATCAGCTAAAGTTTCAAAGTGGCTAACAGTTTAAAGCTTCAGTTTATTAAATAATTAAATGAAGGCTTTAAGCACCCAGAAAACTACTCAATACCTATTTTTATTTTTCTCTGTTTTAAAACAGTTGTCTTAATTTCTTCATTTTTTTACTCAGCAAAATTCCATTACAGGCAAGTTTTATTTTTTAAAAGGTACCTCCCCACACCCTCTGCCAAACAGCCTTCTAATTTAACAGTGTAACAAATTTTTTAATCTTTTTATTTGGAAGGTCTAAGAATTTAATTTTGCAACAAAAGACCACTTAAAAATTACAGAAAAATTTTTAGTACTTTACAGTGGTATATTTTTAATGCTTTCTGGAGGAGTACATTCATATTAAGGATATATGTGACAAGTTTTTAAATAAAGTACCAGTTATATTTCTTTTTTTTTTTTTTTTTCCGGTACACGGGCCTCTCACTGTTGTGGCCTCTCCCGTTGCGGAGCACAGGCTCCAGACGCGCAGGCTCAGCGGCCATGGCTCACGGGTCCAGCTGCTCTGCGGCATGTGGGATCTTCCCAGACTGGGGCACAAACCCGTGTCCCCTGCATCAGCAGGTGGACTCTCAACCACTGCGCCACCAGGGAAGCCCCCAGTTGTATTTCTTACACATATTTTTAAAATCCATAACTATTTCATGAAAATGTTAAAGATAATTGGTAAATCACCAACAGATAAAGACATTTCTCTGATCATTTAAGAAACACTTTTCATTATGACTTTTTCATTAGATCAGAAAACAAAACTTTAAATACCCAATATCCTTATTCAGTCTTAGGTTCTGTCAGTCAGATTACTCTAAATAATACTGTTCATGAAAAATAATTACCAAAAGAAGTGGTTCAAACTATCATACTCAAATTTTTCTTACTGTCCATTTCACATAATTGAGCATAGATGATGAAGTTTAAAAGTTAGGAAGAGCTTAATGGGTCATCCTAGTTCATCCTCCCATCATCCATGACAAATAATCATTCTGCTCCTTACTGGATCTTCTGGAACAGAAAATAACATGCTGTCTGTCTTTGCCAGGGCAGATTGGAACTCCCGGTGTTTTAAGTCCAGTCTCACTTTTCCATACTACTTTCGATGGCGTTTTGGAGTACTGACAACCACAGGAATTTATCATCCTCAGCTTCTGCAGCACAAATCCACTCATGTTTTGGACCTTGAAGAATAAATGCGTTCTTGATATCTGTAAAAGAAAAATATTTGAGGTACACTAATTAGTCTTTGCAGGTAAAAATCAAAAGGAGAAAATGTTTTAAAATTCAAGTTATCTTGAAGAATTTTTTGAAAATTAAAAAGAGGTTCAAACAAATACAAATCCAGTTTAGAAAATAACTTCCTAAATTACTGAATTATTCAAATATAGTCTAAAATAGTCTTGTCTTTACATTATAATTGTTTAATTATAATTAGCAATTATTTTTAAAGACTGATAGATGATGCAATGTTCTTTAATTCCAGAAGGTACTGGGACCAGTAAAGGTCTTTACTAAGAGTTAACTGTAGATGAGAAGTGCTGAGAGCTAGACCTAGGCCACCTTGGTATGAAGCCAGGACAGAAATAAGCCAGCGACTTAGCTGAATGCCCACTTTTAGCTAACGTTATGATGTTCTGACATATAGCATAACTGATTAAGGGGAGGTGAAAGGAGACATGTCATACATGTTATGGGTGGGTAACCCTTCTTAGCTGAGTTTGTCTTCTAGGTGAAATATTTATTCCCACATTTAGTGTTTTTTCTCATCCTCAGATTTTAAATGGGGCTGAAGCTAATGGGAAGCAGACGTTTTTAGATAAGTTCCTTCTCTAAGATCTTGGTTCTGGCTTTAACCTTAAGTTCTACTTTCACATGCAGTGAAGAATATTGGAATGTGAGGTGTTACGATCAGATTGCCTGGCCTAACAGAAATATAGGAAAGAGATACGGATCCTTTTAAGATTGGGAAGTAGAATGTAAGATAAAAACTAAAAATAGGTACAGTAGGTTTAAGTAAGATTTCTTTTTGTAACAAATGATATTTCTGTTGAGATTATTATGAATGAAATGTTTGTTATTAAATACCCTTTGCAAATCGATCCTTTATAGAAGAACTCTTAAATATGAACTTACGGAAGAAAAGGTACAGTCAAATCTGCAAAAATCACTTAGTCCTAGTAGAATGGAAAAGTAATAGATGAAAACCTAAAATTGTAACATCCTCAAGCAAAATAGAGTAATGCTTAAGGACTCCAGCTCTCCTGTCAGACTACTTCAAAGAATCCTTCACAGTGATGTAGGGTTGTGTTTCCCTTTGTGATTTTTTTTGTTAAGATGTTGGGGGGGGTAGGAGTTTTATTAATTAATTTATTTATTTTTGCTGTGTTGGGTCTTCGTTTCTGTGCGAGGGCTTTCTCTAGTTGTGGCAAGCGGGGACCACTCTTCATCGCGGTGCGCGGGCCTGTCACTATCGCGGCCTCTCTTGTTGCGGAGCATGGGCTCCAGACGCACAGCCTCAGTAGTTGTGGCCTAGTTGCTCCACGGCACGTGAGATCTTCCCGGACCGGGACTCAAACCCGTGTCCCGTGCATCGGCAGGCAGATTCTCAACCACTGGGCCACCAGGGAAGCCCCCTTTGTGATTTTTGAAAGCTGTTTTCTTAATGTCTAGGGTGTGTGTCTGACAATGCCAGCATTCCTTTCTTTTGCTATTTTAGAGGTAGATGAAAGTTTACATTAATGAGACCCCAGAAATATTTGGGAAATTATTTGCAAGCTGTCAAATTCCAGTTCTTGTCCTGCTTCTCTATTTTAATAGTTAATATGTTTTGTATAATGTAGCTTTCTAAAGGTATTAAACTCTTGGGAGGAAAATAATACATACATTTGGAATCTGGAATATCTTCTATGAGTAGTCTGTGAAGGGCCACTGATGCAATGAACTGGTAGGTTGATTTTGAAGTCCTTTCAAATGGAGTATGAGACGTGCCCCCACTAGAAACAAGCAGTGCATCGTTGAAGAGGAAAAGACTGAGATCACAGGTATGTTCGTAGAGCCTGGGTTAAAAAAGAGAAGGAGCAGTTTTAGAAGTTTTACATACGTGTTTTGTTACACAGTTCACCATCTTTACACTCATAAACTGATAGTCAAGGTTCTTCCCTACCTCAGACCTTTTGAATGGCTTATTGAAGTTCTCTGTATATTTTCCTCCTGGTGTGAATAGTCCCTGTCTCTCACACCAGTCATGTGGGTGGGCCTCAGGGTTCCTGTGAAATGGTTTGAGCTTATCCATTGGACAAATACCCAATCAATGCAGGAAAAATGAACACTGCACTTTCCCAACTTTATGACATGAATCAGGTTAAAGCTGTGTTTTTAAACTTTTGTCAAAAGGTTGGTATTTTGTGTTTGATGTATTTAGGCAATCTGGGGAAAATACGTTTTCATTTGGTTTGGTTTCATCTTTAAGGGTAACACGTTGGGTTAGAAAAAAAGCACAATCAGTAAGGTGCAAGGTGTCTTAAGTAGGAAGCAAGGGAAGAAAAGCATTCACTAAGTAGGAAATAGGGATTTTTCTAATTTTGATAGGAGGAAAATTGATAAGTATGAAAAGCTGGAATTAAGTAGCTCTTCATTTCCACAGGGGTTGCTACCATGGTCAACAGTAGGCATGTTTATCAGCAGGCAAAATATTGTGTCCCCAACCTCCATCTAGTATCTTCTGTTGGTGGACCCAGGTCACAGTGTTTAGTAGGTTTCACTGTACTCTAGTATGGGTTATCTCATGTCAGTACTCAATGGAGCATCAAGTGATGTGCTAGGGAGGAGCTTCGGGGAGCCCCACCGAGGCCCCCCCCATCTCCACCCCCCACCAGGAATGACCAAGTGCAGCAAGCTCATTATTTTGATGGAGGATGACTGAAAATATGTTTTGCTGAGAAGCATCAAGCAACCCGCAGGAAGTTACTCTGAGGAAGTGAGTCAATTTACTGGCTTATTCAGAGGAATTCTCTTATTTTTTATCTTCATCGTCTTTGTTTAATTTTTAAGTTGTTGATTTAGATCCACATAAAGTTTTACAGCAATGCTGAAGTAACATCAGAATATACTATCAGCTTTTTTCGTGTACTGTTCTTTTGTTTCACTTTTTCTTTTTGCTTGGCTCACTCCTCCCTCCACTCACATCACCCAAGTTACCAAACTAGTGCACATCTTTCCACTTTTCTTTAACCTGCCCAGGTAGTCACTCACAGATGTACCTGTATATACATCTATTTACAGGTAGGGTGCCATTGTTTCAAGTGTTATTCGAGAATTTTTTCTTGATTTTCTCATCAATGGAAATCACTTCAAGTTCTTTTTAATGACTAAGTGATACTTAATGGTGTGGATGAACCCTGATTTATCTGACTCTTCCCCATTTGATGGGCATTTGCTTTGTTGACAAGCTCAGGTCTCTTTCTTCCCTCCTTCCCTCTCTCTCTCTCTTCCTCCTTTCATTTGTTCTTTCTTAATTGCCACTGTGAGCAATGTTGGGATAAATTGATTTCCTTACATATAAACAAATTCCTTACGTGTGCTGTTATTTCTATCAGGATTCCCAGGGGTAGGATTGACTGGCCAAATGGCATACATATTTTTATCAAAGACTTCCAGATTGTTCTCAATAAAAGCGGCTATAATTCACATTTAGAATCCACTTTATATTATAATGGCTCTGACATATATAGTACAAACTTTAATGTGCATCTGAATTACCCAGAGATTTTATTAAGATGCAAATTCTGATTCGGTAGAGCTAGACTAGCCTGAGATTCTGCATTTCTAACAGCTCCTGGGTGATGCTGATATGCCAACCACACTTTGACTAGTGAGGCACTTAAGTTGTTTGTTTATTACAGTCATGCGTGTGACGTAGGCAGAGGACTAGGTCGGGAGTTAAACATTTTTAAGGAGTGCTATACTTCAGGTTCAGCTCTTTGGAGAGTGTTAGGAAATACAGGTCACGTTAGGTGTGTGGATAGAAATGCAGTGGTCATCCAACCACTGGAGCTAACTTCCTTTTTCAAACATCTTCTTCCCACCTCTGTGATTATTTAGGTTGGAAAGAGTGGGATGCTTCATATTTACTCATAGTTTATAAGAAATAATGTTCTAGATCAATTTGATAGGTTATTCTGAGAATAATGGAGCACATAGAGCTAGGGATGAGGGAGAGGGGAAGCAAGAAAGATGGGGTGCGTTTAAATTGGTGTGTGGTGGGCTGTATGTGGCGAATGGCCACTTTAAATAGGCAAAAGAACTTCACCCATATTCTTGACCCTTTTTTGGCAATATTTTTACTACTGATAAGAATCATATCATTTTAGAAAAATGTTCAAAGCTATAATAAAACTTTGCAGTTCTATCTGACTGACCAGGGAATGTGCCTACAAGAGTGTGTTTTTTTTTTTTTTTTTCCTTGCGTTATGCGGGCCTCTCACTGTTGTGGCCTCTCCCATTTGCGGAGCACAGGCTCCGGACGCGCAGGCTCAGCGGCCATGGCGCACGGGCCCAGCCGCTCCGCGGCACGTGGGATCTTCCCGAAACGGGGCACGAACCCGCGTCACCTGCATCGGCAGGCGGACTCTCAAGCACTGCGCCACCAGGGAAGCCCTACAAGAGTGTTTTGAAGAAGCAGCTTTGAAAGGGGTGTTTGCTTGGTAAACAGATGTTTGATTTTTTTCCTTTGGAAGGGACAGAATTGAAAGTAGAGGTAAATGAAGGAGAATTCTAGTTTTGTGACCCACTTGGACTGGGTGGGTGGATGGCCCAGAGGAGGGAAGGAGCAGGCACATTAACTTGAGCTTGGCGTTGAGGCCACTTGTAATCTGAGGACATGAGAAGGGAAAGAAACGCACAAAGAGGTTTTTATTATTTTAATCTGATTAGGAAAGTGCTATTTAAATTATATATAAATGAATTTTACCTACAATAAAGCTTTCCGAAAGCCATTTACACCCCCCCAAGATCTCCAGTAATTTTCATCCAAAGACAAAGAACAACAGAATCTTTTTTTAAAAACTCAGTTCTTCTGCACGTGTAAAAAGAAATAATTTTGCCCTTCATACCGACATAATGGAGCAACTGAAATGGGAGCTCTGGATCCTACTAGGGTTTCATAAAGCTGCTTCTGCTCACATTCAAAAGAACCAACTCCAAGGTTAGAGTTCTTTCCTTGAACTTGGATAGGATTTCTTTGCTAATTCACAAATAGGCTCAGTGACTCAGCCAACCATAGTTTAAATTCTTAACACCATTCGAGAAGTGTCTTGTTGTTTAATTACTACATTAGCCAGACCAAGAGACAAAGTACCCAACTTCCATAAATACATAAAACTTTGAAAATAATTTTCAGAGCACAACCTTTGGCATGAACAGACAACAGTAGGTCATTGGTTCTGTGAGCTGACCTGAGCCAAAACTCTGAATGGTGGATCATTGTGGCTTTTTGGGTTGCCAGGATAAAAATCAGTTCAGAGCCAGAGTCCAGTATCCCTGAGAAGTCTGAGTATTTTTCTTTCCCCAGTGCCTAGTTGCCCTGGTAAATGAGTGTAGGTCCCTTTGGGTAAGCCAAAAGGAATGTTAACAGTATGCCTGCTCGGTAGTGTAGTAGTAGTGTTTTTCCTCAAGAGGACTCAGGGGTCTGAGAAGTGGATGGCTCTATTTGGTGATTTAAAGCCATGCCTGTATTCACCAGTCTTAGAGGGCTCCACTTTTGCATCTTTGGCGACACCCCCATTAGAAGGAGAACAAAAATAAATAAGAATGCTAAAAATCAGCAAGCTTAAAGTCACATAGATGAAAATTGGTGTTTCTGAAAAAACAATAATATAAAAATTCCAAGGTACATAATGTATTATAAAAGCTTAACAAACCCAGAACTCTGAGGGCCGTATCCAGAGGGACAAATGCCTCCAGATTTCCGAACTCTAAAATGACTGTAACTTCATCTCTACCCCAGAGCAAATTTTTTCATTTGTAGTACAAATATTTACTTGTTCTTTTTGTGTCACCGCTCTTGTTTATTGGTAATTTGTTTAGTACTTGTTGCTATGTTGGTGAGTTTATTATGAGGAAGTCTCAGTTCATCTTTCCACCTGCTGGTCTAATCAGTGGATAGAACACTGAGACCTGGTTTTGAATTCTAAACAAGCACTTATTAGTAATGTGACCTCAGACAAGTTACTCAAGTCCAGATTCCCCACGCATAACATGGTTCCATTCCTACCTTCCTCACCAAATGATTGTAAAGAGTATATCAAATGAGAGAAGTTAAAATATGTGGTAAACTATAAAGCTTTAGACTCATGTGAGTTGGCACTGTGTGCAAAAGTATAAGCAGACCTTCCTCTAAGTAGAAATCCCTGATAGAAATCGTGGGAATGTCATTTCTTGGGTTTCATATGACTTCCTAACATGACAGAAAACAAGGTTTCAGCCTAAATGTTCTGTGATAACTTTTGGAATATGAACCTTTTTTTGCATTTACTTAATTTAAATATTAATGTAAAATTACACTTGTATTTATTGCTTGGCAAATCACTGAGATAGTGCCTACTTAAACATAAATGTACCTTGTAATTAGAGTGTAAAATAATGTAGTGTTCCCCCGTTTTCCTGAAACTCTCAAATGTACTGTTGTCCACATACTAAAGCAGAAGAGTCTAAATTCTAATATTTGAGACTTCTGGTTGGGCGTGTGAAGAACTTGGAGGTCATCACTTCCATCGCACGACAAAAAGGAAGCTGAAAACTCAGAATCAACAATTCTTAGGTCCATCGAAGAAGTGAGGTTATAAAGTAGATTACCACCCCAAAGCTGAAGAGACAAGCTGATATGTAGAATCACAGCTTACTGGAAGCAGAAACTGCCTGCTGGAGCCAGCATCAGGTAAGAATATTAAAGGGTAGTTGACTAATGGCTAGAGCCTGAGTGTGAACTAGTTCAAGGGATTACGAATTCCTGGAGGCCTAGCACTGGCCCACACCATACCCCCGCACTCTTGCCTGAGTTTAAAACTTGCAGGAGTTTTACCTCCAGGAGCCTCACCAGGTTCTCACTGTGAAACTCAGAAAAATACCCTCATTCTTCCCATGGGGAGGGAGAAAGTAACCATTTGAAACATGCCCACAGAGTCCTATTCTTTCTCTTAACAAAGGCCTGCTTTCAAGGGAAACAATTTTACCAGAATCTAACCAAGATGAGGAGAGGGTAATACCCAATCCCACAGCTACCTCTAACCTTCCTGTCTCATCTTAGAGGTGACTAACAATAATAATAATAATAATATAAGAAAATAAAAGTAAAAAAGCTGATAGACACTTGTAAAGGTCATAGCCCAGGGGTACAGTCTCACTAAAAACCTGAGACCTAATGACAGGACATAAACTCTTCCCTTCCCCTCACATCTTCCTACCACATCAACAGGACTCCTTATAATAACAAGGTATTATAGCTGAAAAGGACTTCAAGGTTCAAATCCTATTTAAGGAATATCTAGGAAAACCCAAAGACAACAGGGGAGACAAAAATGAAAATTTTAGCCTCTGACACTACAGCTACAACAAATGGTAAATACAGGCTAACATTTAGCCAGATAAATGTAAAACCTCATACTAAAGACCTATTGACCTCATTTCCTTTTATCCAATACATCATGTCTAGCTTTCAACAAAAAAATTATAAGGCATGCTAAGAGGCAGGAAAACACAGTCTGATAAGACATGGCAAGCATCAGAACCAGACTCGGATATGGTAGAAATGTTAGAATTATCAGACCAGGGAGTTTAAAATAACTAAGATAAGCTAAGTTAAGAACTCTAATGGAAAAAGTGGGCAACATGTAAGTGCAGATGGGTAATATAAACAGAGATGGAAATTCCAAGAAAGAATTAAAAAGAAATTCTAGAAATCAAAAACACCATAATAGAAATGAATAATGCCTTTGATGGGCTCATCAGCAGACTGGACATAGCCAAGGAGAGAATCAGTGAGCCTGAACTACATCAATAGAAAGAAAACAAAAGAGTAAAAAAGAAGGGAACAGAATATCCAAAACGTGGGACAATTACAATGGGTGTATAAATGTCTAATGGGAATATCAGATGGAGAAGAAAAAGGATGAAACAGAAGAAATAGTTGAAGTAATAATGGCTGAGAATTTTCCAAAATTATTGACAAGCACTAAACCACAGGTCCAGGAAGCTTAGAGAATACCAAGAAGGATAAATACCCCCAAATCTATACATATCACATACAAATTTGAGAAAATCAAAGAGAAAGATAAAATCTTGAAAGTATCCAGAGACAACAATGAAAAACAAAACAAAATGAAACATCTTTCTTATAGAGGAACAAAGGTAACGATTACACGGGATGTCTCTTTGGAAACCATGCAAGCAAGAAGAGGGGGGAGTGAAGTAAGTGTTGAAAGAAAAAAAACCCAACTAGAATTCTGTAGCCAGAAAAAGTATCCTTCAAAAGTGAAAGAGAGGGCTTCCCTGGTGGCACAGTGGTTGAGAGTCCGCCTGCCGACACAGGGTACATGGGTTCGTGCCCCAGTCCGGGAAGATCCCACTTGCTGCAGGGCAACTAAGCCTGTGTGCCACAACTACTGAGCCTGCGTTCTAGAGCCCATGAGCCACAGCTACTGAGCCCACGCACCGCAACTACTGAAGCCCATGTGCCTAGAGCCTGTGCTCCACAACAAGAGAAGCCACCGCAGTGAGAAGCCTGCGCACTGCAACAGAGTAGCCTCCACTCGCCACAACTAGAGAGAGCCTGCACCCAGCGGCGAAGACCCAACGCAGCCAAAAATTAATTTTTTTTTAAAAGTGAAGGAGGGGATTCCCTGGTGGCGCCTGCCGACACAGGGGACATGGGTTCATGCCCCGGTCCGGGAAGATCCCACGTGCCGCAGAGCAGCTGGGCGCATGAGCCATGGCTGCTGAGCCTGCACGTCTGGAGCCTGTTTTTCGCAAAGGGAGAGGCCACAACAGGGAGAGGCCTGCGTTCCGCAAAAAAAAAAAAAAAGTGAAGGAGAGGGACTTCCTCCTGGCGGTCCAGTGGTTAAGACTTCACCTTCCAATGCAGGGGGTGCGGGTTTGATCACTGGTTGGGGAGCTAAGATCCCACATGCCTCACAGCAAAAACAAAAAGCGGAAAAAAACGTAAAACATAAGCAATATTGTAACAGATTCAATAAAGACTTTAAAAATGGTCCACATTGGGCTTCCCTGGTGGCGCAGTGGTTGGGAGTGTGCCTGCCGATGCAGGGGACACCGGTTCGTGCCCCAGTCCAGGAAGATCCCACATGCCGTGGAGCGGCTGGACCCGTGAGCCATGGCCGCTGAGCCTGTGCGTCCAGAGCCTGTGCTCTGCAGCGGAGAAGCCACGGCAGTTAGAGGCCCGCATACCGCAAAAAAAAAAAAAAAAAATGGTCCACATTAAAAAAAATCTAAAAAGAGAAGTGAAGGAGAAATAAAGACATTCCCAAACAAACATTGAGGGAATTCATTGCCAACAGATCTACCTACCTAGCAAGAAATGTTAAAAGAAGTTATTCAGAGAAAAGGTAAATTATATAAGTCAGAAACTTGGACTTACATAAAGGAAGAGTGTTTGAGAATGAATATATGAAAGTAAAATAAATTCTAATAATAAAAAACTGGAATAATCCCTAGCGTGTCTCCTACTACACCAGTGCGTTTAGAATTGCTGGCTTGACAGCTAGTTTCCTTCTACCATTGTAGCTCATTTCTATTGCTACTGACCAAAAACAACAAAACAAAACAAAAACACCATGACAATGAGAAAAGTGACACGACTGTGTGATTTGATTTTCATTTAATATCCACTCCAGGTGGGGATCGAGGTGAAGGGACTGGAAGGGACTGGTTTCTTCCAACCTCCCCCCTCCCCTGCCACTGCCACCACCCTGCCCTGGGCCCTTGGGAAACATTCACTGAAATATTCATTGAAATAACAGGCAAACCAATTTTCATTTCTTTTATTGCAGTTAATTCCTCTCCATTTGGTTGCTCTTTGTTGAGTTATCATCTTTGCCATTAATACTGAAAACATAGATTGGCAAACAGTTTTCTAAAGCAGGAATTGAAAAACTATGGCCCCACCCCTTGTCTTCTGTAAATAAAGTTTTATTGGAACACAGCTACACTCATTCACTTAGGTATTGTATTGTTTTTGAAGATGGTATTATTCATTATGTATTGTATTTATGTAGCTGCTTTTGTGCTACAACAGCAAAGTTAGGTAGTTGCCACAGAGATCATTCAGCAAGAAAGACCTAGAATACTTACCATCTGCCCCTTTACAGAAAAAGGTTGCCCATCCTTGTTCTAAAGGAGGAAAGGGAATGCTAGCACCCTCTCGTCACAATAGTTCTTATACTGTGAGCACTGTACAAACTAGATATGTGAGACCTCAATACCATGGTGGTCTTAGGGTGAGACCTTCTGAATACTGACCTCAGTAACTAACTGCGGACAATCAACTGGTCTCTTTCTCAGAGTTGAGCAGATCATCCATGTGATACCCCGCAACACTTGGCTCTCCTCTCAGTAGGAAAGTGACCAAACTTCAGAATTCCTCTTTCAGTGGAGTTAGTGGTCCCGGCAATGACAATCTAGTTTCTTCCGTTCTACCCAGTAGCTGCCTGGTATGCGAGTAAGGTGATAAAACACCTTACGTCGTCTCAGAGAGGGGTGTGTGTGTAACTTTTTAGTTCAACACAAAGATTTATCATAAATTTACAATATGACAGACATTGTACTGGATTCTGGGTACAAGATAAATATGACACAGTCACAGCCATAGGATAGTTAAATATTTACCTTAAAGAGAAACTTAGTTCCTCATCACAGCAGTGAAGTTGGGCTACATCTTGGACCCTAATCAGATATCTGTTTACTTCTGATAGAGTCTATGAAATAAAAAACAAAATTAGAGGGCTTCCCTGGTGGCGCAGTGGTTGAGAATCTGCCTGCCAATGCAGACGACACGGGTTCGAGCCCTGGTCTGGGAAGATCCCACATGCCATGGAGCAACTAGGCCCGTGAGCCACAATTACTGAGCCTGAGCGTCTGGAGCCTGTGCTCCACAACAACAGAGGCCGCGATAGTGAGAGGCCTGCGCACCGCGATGAGGAGTGACCCCCACTTGCCACAACTAGAGAAAGCCCATGCACAGAGATGAAGACCCAACACAGCCATAAATAAATAAATAAATAAATACATTGTGTATAAAAAAAAAAAAAAACAAAATTAGAAATATATAAATTTTTAGAAAATAATTTCCACTACTGAAGAACCATTTTATATCCCAGAAGATGTAAGTGTTGAGTAGAACTCAGTTCAATTATGAAAAAGCATTGTTTGTGAAACAGTGAAAACTATATTTGAGGGTGTAGTCTAATTTTTAAACTATTGAAAACATTGTTTTATTATAAATGCTTTCCTAGCATCAAAAATAAGGTGGGGGTGGGGTGAGTCAGAAGGGATCTATGGAGAAAAAGAGGTGAATGAAATGTTACAAATTAAGTCAGGCCCTTTTACTGATCTAGCCATGGAGATGATCACTTGATGTGTATAGTGATCCAAAGGTAAAGTTCTGTGGGCTCTGTGAGTTCCAAGATTTTGGATTTTCTGTAATCCAATCAACTCCACCTCTATCCCTATCAAAATATGAAGATCTAAATGAGGCCCAAACAACTCCACCTTGCTTCCCCAGTTTGAGCAAATAACAATAACACTTCCAGTCAATTGATATTTTAATTCAATATAATTCATATATTGAACTCCTAGTATACGCTGAACACTAGAAGACACGTAAATCATAGTTCATACCTGATGGAGCTCCCAATCTTGTGAATAAAGGACTGAAGGAAAACGTGGCAGAGACCTTCAGGGTGCTGCAGAATACCTAGTAAGGGGCAGCTCACACTGGAGATGTTGTGGGATACTTTACAAGGCAGATGAAGATTGAAATGGATCCGAAAAGGATGAATAGGAGTTTATCCAGTGGAGTAGAAAAAGACAATTTCTGAGACGGAAGAGCATGGGCAAAGCACAAATGTGTGAAGAGAGGCTCACGTTATTAGAGAACTGTGAGTAGATTTGTGTGGTTTGATCATAAGGTGGTAGGCAAGGCAGTGAGAAGGAGGGTAGAATGGGACCAGATGATATTCCATAGGTAACAGATAGCCAGCAGAGGACTTCTAGGATTCCCGCTGATGTTCTCAGTGGGCAGAATCCTGCACCAGATACTATGTACAGGGAGATATAAAACAGTAAAGACACGGCCCCATTCCCCAAAGGGGGTCATGATCACAGTAGTCCCAAGAAAGGTGCTAAGACTGCAGAGAAGTTACGGGATGGGGTCAAGACCACTTGTGCCTCTTCTCATCTAGCATCCTTGCCAATAACAGGGATGTGGAATATGAGAGCTTGGCAGCCCCTGGCACACAGCAGGCACTCAATGGATGTTAGCTGAATCAAAATCTGTATGTCTCCTTTTTGCCAGTGACTTGAGGTTATAATTCATGAGCATGAGATGGAGCAAGTGCATCAGAATACATACCGGGCACCCACAGATGATTCTCTCTATGTCTGACAGCTGATCTTTCATATTGATGTTCTGCTTCATCTAGAAAGCAAAGTGATTTTAGGGAAACTGAAATTGTGATATTTTTATACATAAAAAATAGATTAAAATATTTTATGGCACTTGATAAGGGCACGGTATTTTCGTAAACTATTATAAGAATCTCTATTTCCTGTACCCAATATGTTTTAAAACAATGAGGCTAGCGACAACACTGTATTCAAAAATTTCTTCTGGGCATAATGTGCTGTCATTTACATTCAGCCCAGACTCCCGTGCACTGTGCACGTCACTGATATTTTCAGAATGATAGTATCATACTTCAAGATGCTGAATTCCTGCAGAACATAGTTGTGATTGCTGTACTTACTTAGGCAGGAAAGTTAATACATGAAAAAGTACTTTCAGAAACAAAGGGCTTTACTCTTTTTCTTTTCTTTTAGTTATCTAGAAAAATCACCCAAATACTCCATTTTTTTAAACTTTTATATTAATAAAGATTTTATTGTACTTCTACAGGTATCTGAAAACATTGTCTCGTGTGATTTGGTTTAGAATAGGTGCCCTCCGAGCTCAAAATCACTGAATACAATGATTTCACATTAAAAGGATGAAAGACTTTGAAGTAAAGAATACCCCAGGAGGATAAGGTATTTCAGGATCTTTGAGTTAGAGTACACAAAAGCACTGAAACATTTTTAAAGGACACAGGCTCTTAGCAGCAGCCAACCTGATCTATGTAACCTTTGTATTTTTTGATTACTTCAATTGCAGTGGTCAAGTCCCGTGGTCAACATGTTCTGCAGAAGTGTGAAGCCTCAGAGTGTAGAGAAGATGAATATATTCTTCAGACCTTCGGGATGGGTACAAAAGCATCTCTGGAAGGCTGTATGAGGCACAGACAAGGGAGCCCTGGTCTCTTTCTGACGGCCAGAGAACGCCCATACTTGGGGTGCCCCGGCTGTGCTCTCCATCAGAGCTTACCTCAGCATCTTTGTAACAATGGTTTTATCATGCCTCTTCAGGAAAGCTCAGAATGTTGGTATCATTTCTCTGCACTAAAGGTGAGCATTATATTGTCAAAACTCTAAGACAGTTTTAAAGCATTCTGTTCTACCAGGCAAGCACCATCTGTGAAGCACTCAAAAGCAAAAAGGCAACATCTACATCTAATCACAGTATCATTAACACTATAGGTGCTTACTGATATCCTAAGTATAGTGTTTTAATTATACTATAAACCTAACCCTATTCATTGAACTTAATAAGTATAGAAAACTGAAAATGGGCTTTGCGTGCAGGTAGGCCTGGATTAGAATTAGAATTCTAATTTAATTCTATCTAATTCTATGTGACTTTGTCAAGTTACTTAACTTCTCTGAGCCTCAGTTTTCTCATGGATATCATATCTAACCTTGCAGTGAGTGGGGAGGGGGCAAATCCTATCTGTAAAGTGCCTGTCACACAATAAAGGTTATTTCCTAATAGTAAGAGACTATTAATGGGTTCACCTGTAATACTGCTGTTAAGCATGTTTTCCACAGCAACATTAACAAGGTGCTCCACTGTATTTAATACCTGTTTTAAAATGTATTATTCATCACCATTACAGCCCCCAGGAAGTTACCTCATTTTTCTCAGATGGCAGTAATGCTAATTTCTAGAAGTCAAATAGTCACTGATTTCAGAAATGTTAAGAGCTAACATTTATTGCGTGCTTACTTATATGCACCCCCATGCTAGTGAAATAGATACATTATTATCCATAACTATAAAAATGTTGGCACAAATTTGCCTATGATAATATGTGATGCTTTGTTCCAATTCTTGTCCTAAAAGTCAGTTCTATGAAATTGCTTTATTCATGCAGCTTTCACATAATCGAGTTGTCCTGCAGTGTTTAAACTTCCCAGGTGGGGCAGGAAGAGGACAGCAAAGGGCAATGTCTGAGGTCAGGAATCGTCCAAAGACCTCCCAGCCCCAGGCTTTCCCTTCAGGGCCTCAGTGCAGACAGGTGGACATGGCCACAGTGGACGTGGGGACAGTGGCAGAGTGCACCACCACGTCACAGGGTGCCTCTCCTGTTATCCTTTTGATGTAAACTGAGGAGGGAAGAGATGTATCCTACTGCCATCAGAGGAGATCCCAACAAGAGCAGTAAGGGGCATAGACGGCAGCTGCATATTCCTGCTCAGACAGTGTATGGCAGGAGTCACAACAGGGACAGCTGTTTATAATGCACTCGCTCGGGAATGTAAGACAAAGGAACTCCTTATTTCATCGTGAGATTTCACACATTGAGTGTTTTTATTCCAATGTGTGGATTATGAATTCCTTTTCTCCATGAGAGAGCTGGACTTGCCCAGGCCGCCCAGGCCTGTAGTGGCAGCATGGAATCAGGGTTAACAGTCTTGCTTCTGTCTCACTGTGAAGCACGTTCCTGTAACCAAGCCCCTGGGTAACTGGGACAGGTGGGAGTCTGGCAATTTGCATGAGGATTAGTTCAGTCCCACAACCAGTTCCAGGGCACTGCTGGGTCAAGCACTGTGCCAGCCCATAGCGACACAAAATTAGGTAAGTCAGGGTCCCCGTCCTCAAGGAGCTCACAGTAAACCAGAGAAGATCTGGAAGAGTAGAGAAGAAGTCTTTCCTGGTAATTCTAGTCCTTCGGGTTACACGTGAAACTTCTCTCAAGCTCAGAAGGGCTAATAAGTGCCTGGATGGTCACTCAATCCTTTACCTTCTCCATAGTTTTCGGAATAACAGGGTAATTGTTGAAGAAATTGGTGTATATGTTCAACAGGCTTCCAAACTTTATGAATATTTCTCCCACGCAGTGAGCTGGGGCCCCATTCCTGTAGTCTGTCTCTCAAGTCATCTAGAAACCACCTGCAATATGAGGAAAGTGTGGCCATGAAATATTGGCTAGTGACAACATATAAACTTAAAAACTAAATTCGTGGACAGTCGTTTAGGGCAGGGCTTTTGTCAAATCCTTTTGTCTCGACACTGAGCAGTTCAGATTTGACAGGAGAGGAGGAGATGAGAAGTGAGGACGCAGGTTGAGTCAGGTGGTCCTTCCACCGAAGACCTTCCACCAGTTTCCACCGACACTCAGGCTCTTCTTTCCGTGTTTAGGGAAAAGTACCTGTGAACCCACCACTCCTGGGTAATTAGGTTGCCAGGTGGTCTGTATTTTCTATATATCAAAGTCCTGTTTTATTTTGTAATGCAGAGGGAAAAGCCATACACTGGTGTAAAGAAATCCCACATCCTGATATTAACTGTGCTATGTTTATGTATGGAGAAATTAATTTTCCTTACTGGGACTAGGTAATTCCTTTCCTTATATTTGTACTTTTGAAAAGTTGTAAAATTAGTATCTTTACAATAGAAAACAATTACAGTATTCAATTTTTTAAAATCTAATGGTCTTTTATTATTTGAGCCTAGAAAGATTAAAACTCCTAGAACACAATTTCCTCTTTCCCCTCCAGCCCTAGGTCTGCCCCACACTGCCCCAAATAAAATATGACAATACTAACGTGTAATGCCATGTGATCTTCACCTGAAATGTCAACCATAATTTCATGAACTAAAATTAAAATGTAAAAGTAATTTAAGAGAAAAATCAGAAAACTCATTCTGTTTGAAATACTATAAGCACTGTTCTTGGTTAAGTTTTATCTTTCAAACACATGGTCTGTATATAATGCCTATTTAGACATATCTAATGAGTTAAAAAATACATCTATATCCCACTTGGCAGTTGGCTTACAGCCCACATTATATTTTATGTGTATTTACATATTTTTAAAATACTGGAGTTATCTAATATTTATCATCATTCTGACTTAAGGTTTCAGTTGTCAAAACTTCTGTCGTTGTCTTAAAACCATTGTCAGGTATTATTACCAATAGTCGGATGAGATTCTATCGTAATGACTGCACTATGTAAATACCCTCCTTGGTGGTTCCTGGGGTTGGGTTTGGGGATGAGTGAGCGAGGGGCCGGCGAGGTCCACGGCGGCACCATCCACTGTAGGCGGACCAGCCCTGGGTGTTGTGTGACTGGGAAAGAGGCTTGGGGCTGAGCTCTGCGCGGCAGGATTCAAGATTCTCTCTTTGCCTGTTGTCTAACCTTAGGGAAATCCTTTAAGTTTTCTGACTTTACTTCTTCACAAAATGTGGGTTCTAACACCTGACTTACAGGATTCTGTGGTTGAAACGTGATAATAAATGTGGATGTGTGTTGGAGAAAAGCTAGATGGCACGCATGCACTGTGTGTTACTGTCGCACAGGACCAAGCCTCTGCCTGTCTGTACCTGCTTCACCCACTACTACCCTTTCTAAACGGAAAGACAGAGCCCTAAAAGTTATATTGCTTATATTCAGCGTTTGAAGTCAGACCATAGCTGATGGGTCGGTTAAACCCTGTGAACCTTCATGTCCATGTACCATTTCTTTAAATGCCATCCTAGTGTCCTATCAGAAAAGCAAGGAGTAGCACAGAGATGGCTCTTGCTGCCGAGATGTTACACGTCCATCCTGTCCATCCTCTTGCCTCAACTTCTTTTTAGACCAGGATAAAGGTTGAAGCTTTTTTTTTTTTTTTGGGGGGGGGGGGGCGGGGGTCCATCCCCCTTTTCAGGGGGAGACACTTGGGTTCCTGGGGGCAACCCGCTTTAAAGGAATTGCTAGGTCATATGGTAATTCTTTAAAAAACTTTTTCAGAAACTGCTGTACTGTTTTGCATTGAATACCTTCTTCCATCCTTTCACTTCCAGCTTCTTTGTATCTTTGTATCTAAAGTGAGTCTCTTGCAGACAGCATGTGCTTGCATCACGCCTTTGTCCATTCTGCCAGTCTCTGTCTTTGGTAGGAGTCTGAATAATGTTTACCTATTTACCTATTTACATTTAAAGTCATTGCTGATATGCTGATAAGGAGCAACTTCTTTCATTGTGCTTTGTTTTCCTCATGCCTTATAGCTTTTTTTTTTTTGGGGGGGGGGGGGTCAGGAGCAAAACAAATAGAAAATTCTTATTATGTGATAATTGGCTTAACAACTCAACCAGTAACTCAAAATTTGGACCGTTTTTGCTGAGACTTGATTTTGTGTCCCTAGGATTATCTTCTATAACATTTCTTTCCTGAGGATTAAATGCAGACTTGGTTATTTGGGGCAGGCCCTGGGATGTCTAACTGCCCAGTCAGCGCCAAGCCCCCTGAGGGTTCAGAAGCTCTGCCCTTCAGCCTTAACCATAGCGGCCCTGAGACACAATGAATTAAGCACTCGACAAATTTGATACCTCTCCAATTAAATTTTACGTTAAAAAAAGTAATAACCTTTTGCTTCCTAGGAACTGCATGATACTTGAGAAACTAAATTCAGTGCAGCTCCCGTTCCCCTGGAGTCAGGAGAGGGATTCTGCTTTTGAGCTGCTCCTCCCAGGTGCCTGGAACCAGGCCTCTGCCTCAGCTCTGCTCTGTCACCAGGCAGCAGAGTACAAACAAGTTATCTTGCTTTTAAGCTGCCAGAAGCAAAAGCTCACAGTACTTTATAAAGTTCACCTCTTTGTTCACCTCGTGAAAAAGTGTCAGAAGTAGTTCACATGCCATTTCTAGATGTTTCCACATTAACTATGGCTTATTCTTTCTTTACTTTGCCTTGTTAATTGTTCTAGTGGCTTCCATATAGTTTAGCACATTAAAAAAAAAAGCCCCCCCCTTCGGCCTGCAGCATCCCAGGGTCCACCCCAGCAGCGGAACAATGGTCCCATGTTTGTGCTGAGGCGTATGATAATTAATGGCCACTACTGCTGCCCTTCCTAGTCAAAGATAAAACTACCTATGTAGGAGGGAGACTGAAAGAAAAACACCAATTTATAAGCAAGACTCCTTTTGCCTTACTCTACTCAGGCAAAAACAACTTTTTATTCTGTACCTGCAGCCATCCCTTATGGCTGCCTGAAGCCTTTGTATAAGAGCCCTGGTCCTGGAACTGCATGCAGCCAGCCAGCGCCTGAGCCTGAGCGCTTCACAGCTGCCCCACAGAGCCTTTCTGCCATGTCTTTTGTCTTCCCCGTTCGGGGCTGACCCATAGCGGCCTGGCATGTATTTATACTTAAATCTACTTTGAATTTTGACACAATAATTTCTATGCGTGGAACACTCTCTTCTTTCAAAATAAATTATAGTGCTGATAATTTATATGGAGAAATGATAACTTCAGCCAGTCAGGGTGACACCCGTAGTTGTGTAGGTAGACGTGGTTGCAGGCGTAAAATGAAAATGAAACTCAACCTGCCTGGCCGAGGTTAAGAGAACCCAAGCGGTACAGATCGGATTGTGGATCCCACAGACGAGGGAGGCCCCCTTATCTGGGATATCATCTTTTTGTACAGGCCCTCATGAGTGCTCAGGCATTAAACTTAAGGAGTGGACTCCTAGACCCCCCTGGCTATCCTAGAACCTGCTTGCTCATACTGGGGCTTTGTTTCACCTCTGGCTCAGCAACAGCTTTTTAAATTTTTTATTTATTTACTTTATGGCCATGCTGAGTGTCTTGCAGAATCTTAGCTCCCTGACCAGGGATCGAACCTGGGCCTCCTGCAGTGGCAGTGCAGAGTCCTAACCACTGGACCGCCAGGGAATTTCCAGCAACAGTATTTTTTAAAGGTAAATTTTTCTCTGTGGCTAGGAAATCAGTTTGACGCAGTAATTGTGTTTGAACCTAAAAACAGTGAGTTCTCTCATTTTATATTATCCATCTAATTATTAGGATTTTTAGAGTCTATTTTTTGGTTAAGACACCATCCCCTCTTCGTTTTTAGGGATGAATTTGGATGAAGTAACAGGGGCAGCAAACTTTGCGCACATTTTTAAGAAAACAATTATTTGGAGTTGCTGAGCCTTTGCCTTGGCTCTGTCCATGACCCGTAAGCAAGACCTTGGATCACATCTTAGGAATTTTCCTCTAGGATCTTAGTTATTGCTAACATCCTAGTTATTGCTGGCGCATCTCCCAGAAATCACTTGGCTGCCTGCATTAGGGACCAGAAATAGTTGTGAAAATGACAGGTACAACTATGTCATATGTCATTGTCAAGAACAACTATGATTCTGGCTGTGACTCATCACTGTGGTTGTATAGTATCAGTGTAAACACTATAGGCACATCAAGGCCAGGAGTTAACTACTGACTGGGCAGCAAGATGATAGATAGATAGATAGATAGATAGATAGATAGAGTGAGCTATATATGTATCTATATGTATATACGTGTGTGTGTGTGTGTGTGTGTGTGTGTGTGTGTGTGTGTATTTGGTCCTGGATTTGGCAGACAAGCCCTCTTACACAAGCCCCTGTGGAAGAGTCTTTAAAACAATTATCTCAGAAGAAGGCATTACTTTCCACTCCTATGGCTGAGAGTTTGTGTGCTCTTCTGGACGAGTATCTACACTTTTAAAAATAAACCCCAAGGTGTAGAGATACTCAGCTTCTCTATTTTACCTGAATTCAGCACCTACGTTTAAGCTGTGGTTTTCCTTCCTAGGGTCCCCAAATTTGCTTCATGGGCATCATGCACAAGCTCTCAAGTGTATAACAGAGAACCAAATAAGAATCTAACACCTATTTTTTCTGATTTGATTTTGAAAAAGGAAGATATCAAAGACATTCCTAGGCATTAAGGTGTTTCACATTTCTGTAGTTTTATTACAGGCAGACAATGTAACAAGAGCAGGCCTGATTTCCAGCATGGAGGCAACTTTAAGCCCAAACTTTCTGCATCAATTTACTAAAGTGATTAGATGATTAGGTTTAAAAGACTTAATTCAGTGTGGATTTTATTTGGAAGTGGAAAGAATGAAAGTATCTTTGAGAAGAAATGTTCTAGGTGACCATTCTTTTAGGGGCCAGAGATTCCAGAAATTGTTCTCAACAATAGTAAGGTCTTTCAGATGTAAAATGAACACTTCACAAGAAGAGGCACTTATTTTGTTCCTTTTGCTTTCTTCAAGCTATCCTGCTCCAAAGAAGGGCATTTCTGGGGCCTGTATGTCCATGGTTGAGGGTGACAGCTTCATTCTTAGGAATAAAGGTTGATGGAAGAACTTCAGTAAGGTTTCCAGGGAGTCAGGAATGACCCAGATGTGGTAAGGACTCTGGAATAATTTGGAACCTGTGTGATGTGGTTACATGTCGATTATTCCCTTTAGTGAACCAAGGGGAAATGAGTGGTACTGGAGCCCTGGGTGCTATTTTTCAAAGGTTTTCACAGGCTGAAGGAGAGATGGAGACTACATCCACCTTTTTGGGAGAATAATCCTCAGAAATCTCAAAGAGATAGTGGCCACCATAACAAGGCAAAAGGACTCTGAGAAGCAGAAAGAGCATCTCGATTAAATGCCGGCCCTTGTGCCCCACCCTGTCCTGTGCATTCTGCTAACAGGCATTTATCATGCTGCGCCATCTATGTATGTGTCAGTCTTATCCACCTCAAAGGCAGAGGCTGTGTGTTATTTTATGTCTATCCCCAGGGCTAGCACAGTGCCTAGCACATGATTGCTTCCTATAAGTATTTAGGGAACTGAACTGAGAAGCTGGGGACTTGACCTCTGCCTGAGAAGTGGTTTGTGACGGTTAATTTTATATGCCAACTTGACCAGCCCACAGAGTGCCCAAATGTTGGCTAAACATTATCCTGGGTATGTCTGCTAGGATGTTTTTGGATGAGATTAACATTTAAATCAGGACACTGACTAAAGCAGATTGTCCTCTCTAACGTGGATGGGCCTCATCCAATCAGTTGAAGGCCTGAGTAGAACGAAAAGGCTGACCCTCTTGCAAGTAAGAGAAAATTCCTCCTACCTGATAGCCTTCAGACTGGGACATTGGCTTTTCCCTGCCTTTGTATTTTAACTGAAACATCAGCTCTTCCTGGGTCTCTAGCCTGCCCTGCCTTTGAACTGGAATTACTCCGTTAGCTCTGCTAGTCTCCAGCTCACTGACTCATGCTGCAGATCTTAGAACTTGGCAGCCTCCATAACTGCATGAGCCAATTCCTTATAACAAATCTCTTTCTCTATATATACACTCACATCCTATTGGTTCTGCTTCTCTGGAGAACCCTGATGAATACATGGTCCATGAGCCTTTCCTGAAGAGAGAGATTTAGGGGTGGGGCATCAGGGAAGCAGGGCTCTGACCTCTAAAGGGTTTAGATGTCCCTGCGAATGTGTTTATTAAGACTCCTCTCGGGGAGGATGCTTGTGGTTGGGAAGAATAAGCCACTTCAGGGGGAGGAGGGGCCGCTAAGGTGCACAGTCTGCTAATGACGGAGGGCGGGGGCTGAATAACTGCAGGCCTTCCGTTCTGCTGAGCAAGTCTGGTGGAGGGGACGCTGCCTCCAGCCGTCCACTCTTTTTGCCCCTCCCTGCACTGTGCTGTCCTCTAAAGCCAGGTGGACAAAAACTTCCAGAATATCAGGTTAATGGGGCAACACACGATTTGCCTGCTGGGGGAACCCACAAGCCTATTCCTCCTAACACTGTCCATAGTGACTTTGTGTTGGGGGTGGCATCCAAGCCTTCAGTCATCACAGATAGGTGCTTTTTCAATGGGCATGAAATGACATTTTCATAGAAATCAGCTTTCTGAATGACGATGCAATTTTCAGTGTCTCCTGAATCCAGATTATTTCACTTAACCAAGAATGTACGGATTCTGAATATAGTACTGGCAAAATTATTTTTTCTTGACTAAAGAACTAGCTTCAAACCCACTTTTTTACTTTTATGAATTTGAATCTCAAATTAAATTAAAAAAAAAAAAAGAAGAACCACTTTTAGTTTCACCAAAAAAGTGTCCTGGGCCACAGATGAAAAAAAAAACTCTTTAGGTTATGTTGGGCAGAATGCGAGTATCCAGTTCTTCCCCCAAAAGCCAACTAGTTTTACTCCCATCAGTGTGATACCACGTATGCCTGTAAGTGGCTTAGATGTTACTCACATTATGAAACTACAAAGCATACTTTTTTAATAATAATCCATGAAAAGGAAGTTCTTAGGAGAGATGACCAGGTGAAAGCTTTCCAGGTAGAATTATCATTTTTGTTTATGAATTTCCTAAGCACATGTGTCTAACTGTACAGTGAAGCAATGGCATAAAAATGAAGCAGCAACTTTACCTTCATGAGTAAATTGCATGTTGCCTTTGGGTCACATTTTGTCAGAATAACATTTCCTTCAAAGTCTGCTCTTTTTACTACATTTCTTCAGCAGAAAATATGACAAAAATTCCAGAGGGTTGTCCTGAAAAATCCACCACCACCCCCAAGAAAATTTCTATTTCAAATACAGATCAACAAAAGTGCAGCAGAAAACACATTTTTTAAGTAGAGTTTTCATCTCTCTACCTAATTAATTTGCAAGTCCAGAAAACAAAGTAACTGTTATTCAGTTAGAGTCAGTAAATGGAGCTTTCCAGTTAATCTTGGTTCTCAGCTTATGGTCACAGTTCAGTTAGGATGCCAAGATCTTGTGGGAGGGTCTCAAGATCTTCAGAACCAAAGTGGCCCACACTTTTTAGCCAGATGAGGAAAGGGGACAGGACAACTCTTGTGTCTTAACAGGAAAAAGAAGGTCTGGGGGAGAGGTTCCAGCAGCAGAATTCCCGGGGAAAACACCCCGTGAGACTCCCAAGTTTGGTTGCCTCTCTGACTGTAGGTTTGAGCACCACCAAAATTATATCATACAAGGTTATTTAAAAATAATTTGATGGTAATAAGTACCATGAACCTACACCAAACATGTTGACTAATTCGTTGGTGTTTGGGGATGGTGCAGAGAATTTCAGGGCCTCAGGATCATCCCTGTAAACATCTCTGATCATATTATCAGCAAAGTTTTCCAGGGCCTTTACGACTGAGCTGCCTGAGGATTGGCTAGTGCAGTGGGGAGCTGAGTCTTCAGGGAAGAAAATTATGGCTAATGGCAACTCCCCAGGGTTCTCACTGGACAGCGTACCCAGGCTTACCTAGGAAGCCAAGTTGAAACCACGACAGATAAGGAGAGAGTGTCCAAAGACGTTGTTAAAGCACCCACAAAGTGGAATTACTACAGTGAGAGGGAAGGATTTGAGAATTTTTCCTTGGAAAACTAGAGACCTTATACAGCATTAGGTATGTTAATACTGTCCCTACTCCTGTCCTATTCTCAACTGTCCCTGAACTGAGCACTGCATACAACTGTCCCTCCGTATCCACGGAGATTGGCTCCAGAATCCCCGCAGATACCAAAATTCTCGGGTACTCAAGTCTCTTATGTAAAATGGTGTCATACTTGCATGTAACCTAGGACATCCTCCCATATACTTTAAATCATCTATTACTTAATACCTCGTACAATGTTGATAGTTGTCAGTGCACAGCCCAACTAAAGTTTTGCTTTTTGGAACTTTCTGGAATTTTTTCCCCTATATTTTCAACATGTGGTTAGTTGTCCTAGGATGTAGGACCCATAGGTGCAGAATCCATGGATACATATGGCTGACTGTATTTTATTTTCCTATAACCTTGCCATGGTCTTGGGGCAGAGTGTGTTCTGTACACTGCCTCTACTCACTGTGTCCTGGTATGTGGACTGACCTTTTTAGAAAAGCGTTCAAGATTTGTTTCTGATGAAAATGCTTCTTCAGGCTTTCCCCCATGCCTCTGCCCAACCAAATTACTGATTTGCTTATTTCTGTTCTTCTGTGTTCTCTTTCCC
>NW_006795376.1:1371833-1388165 GCF_000442215.2 Lipotes vexillifer
TTCCCTTCCTCTCTTATCTAGCCTTCCTTGCCCTTCATCTTTTTATATCTGATTTCACACTTTCTCAGGTTTTCTGCCATAATTGTTTTAACTGTTGAATAATGTTTATGTGAAATATAAGCCACTAAACGTGTTTTTTAAAGCCACTTCTGACTGAAATTAATCACAAGACAGAAAACAGTGCGTCATGTGGTCAACTTTAACTTACCGAGATTTTTCCTATATGTCTATTTTATGCAGCTCATACATCTTGGGTTCAGAATCTCTCAGTGGCTTTTTTTCATAAATTGATGCACTTTCTCTGAGGAATTGTGTCCCAGAAGGATAAACTGGTAAAAAACAATAAATGCAAACTAAAAATTTATTTAAGGTTGGGGTTTTTGTACTTTACGTGGGCCTCTCACTGTTGTGGCCTCTCCCATTGCGGAGCACAGGCTCCGGACGCGCAGGCTCAGCGGCCATGGCTCACGGGCCCAGCCGCTCCGTGGCATGTGGGATCTTCCCGGACCGGGGCACGAACCCACGTCCCCTGCATCGGCAGGCGGACTCTCAACCACTGCACCACCAGCGAAGCCCTTGTACTTTGTTTTATTCAAAGGAAAACTTACAGAATTTTCTTTTGAAAGTTCTATCAATCCCTCTGCCAGAGCTTGTATAATTTCTTGGTTATTCAGAATGTTAGCCATACTCATTGTGTCAGATACAAATTGCCCTGAAAATATAAGGTGATAGGCCTGTAATTAAAATATGTAAGAGATATGATCAAGTAGAAAACTCAGTCTTCACAGTTGCTTCTTAGTGGATAAAAATGCAGACTAAGAATAAAAATTCTACTATGCCACGTTATCTACCATGATAAAGTAGAAAATGAGCAAAAGCATCTAGATGTGTAGCATATAGAAAGTACCCACCCTGACAAAGCTGGTATTGAATGAAATCTATAAATTGGACAAGGAAAGAACATGTGAAAAAAACCCTTATAAAGTTTAGATTCTCAATTCCACCAAAAACGCTTCCATATTCTGCATTAAGTTTGTGCTCAAATCCATAAATATTTTAAGTCCATAGGAAATAACATACAAACATACATACACAGACATCTTCTACATTTAAAAAATATTTTGAAAAACTTGCATTTATTTGAAAAACCTTTTTCCATTTGACTTTTCATTGCTTATGACGTACATGACATACTTCTATCATTCATCTTTCCACTTTTCTTTCTAGTTCTTAATATCTGTGAAAGAACCAGGAAAAATAATTTCTCCTTGTTTATAGCCTCATAACTTTTAAAATACTGGTTGAACATCTACTAAATGTGGTAGAGTTAAAACCAAGAAGACAAATCCCTGCTTTGGAGACCTTTGTGTAAAGGGATGTAGGCATATGTTGACATAAAATATCCGCATGCATATTTGTGTGTTACAGCTCTTGTGTAGACAGTAATTACGTTAACAGATGTCAAATAAGGAGCAGGGCAGGGCAAGGGAAGAAGTAAGGCATATGACTTGATTGGAACAGTGTTTCAGTGACATGTGAAGAGTTAGGGAAAAATGAGTAGGCAGTTAAAGACACAGGAGAAACCTATTTAAATAGGTGGGCTTTGTTTGTTTGTTTGTTTTTAAATACTTCATTTTAAAGAACTGACTGGTTTAGATGAAGATCTGAAGTTGAGACAGGAAATTGTTTCCAAAAGACTTTACTGTGATAATTGGATCATGAGTATGAAGTGTAAATGAGAAAACACATTCAGTGATGTCACATAGGCTTGCCCATGGAGCCCATCACCAAATTAAATATTTTAGATAGAAAATAAATAGAACTTAATTATAGAACAGTTTAAGTCATGGGTGCTGTGGTCTAAGAGACGCTTAATTGGGATGTTGGCAATTAACTTTTAGAGCAAATTGTAGAGGGAAATGGACCGAACTCTCTGGATTAGCAAACAGTGAATTTTGCCTAGGTAAACAATTGACTGACACAGAATTAATAAGATGGTAAAATTTGACCCCAGGAACTAGCTTCAGCATTTTGAAGATGAATATATTTTTTCTTAGTGGATATTCATGATATTTTGAAAGGAGATATGAAAAACAAAGGGAATCAAGTTTTACCAAAGATGCTTAAGAGTCAACTTTTACTTGTGCATTCCTACACTTGTATTCACTCTGGAAGTGTAACAGGCTTCAAAATTAAGCTGCAACAGAAGTAGCAAGAGTTCTTACCTGTCATCCTGCCACTTATGTTCTTCTGCAACTCCTTGAAGAGAGGACTTAGCTGTTGCCTTACTGATTTCAAGGTGTCTTCCAGGAAGTCGGTGAGGCTGGACCACGGCTGCAGCTTTGATTCGCTGAAGTAGGTGGAAGGGGGCGCCCTTTCCCACTGTCGTCCCAGCCAGTCACTAAGAACTGACATTATTTTCTCCTTTTAGCATCGCAGACTTAAGCTCAGATGAAAGAATTCTTCCTGTTTACAGTATGAAAAAAAACTTAATTGCATTTATATCAGGCTTATTATCCTTTCTCATTAGAAGACTAAGATAAACACCCATAGTCTGCTTTCAAAGGTAAAATTAGAAACGCAAAAAGGATGCAATGAATAATTTCAAATGCCTATCTACTCTTTGATGGATAAGGCTGACATGTTATACTGTGTTTGAAATCAGAAATTAAATAGCTGCTGGATTTTTGCATCAGAAAGCCAAATAGACATCCCAGTAAGGATATACAGTTGTATGTTTACTTCTTAAAAATAAAAATACAGGAAAACCCGACTCTGCCTGGTTTCCCCATCGGGTCATCCAAAGTCATCCCCATTGTAGCCAAGCCTGTATCTTGTTTACATCATGTCAAGCTACTCTTTCTCTACAAATATCTCTACAAGACTGTACTGGGTGCTTAAGAAAGTTCCTCTCCTTGAAAATCAGTGACTGAATGATACAGGGCCAAGTGAAATTTGATTTTCTGTCCTAAATGGACAGTTGGATTATTCTCCCCACATTTTCTGCTGATAAACGTGAAAGTATTTGTAACATGTTCTTCTAGGAGAAGAAGAAGAGTGGGAAAAGGAGGAAAAGGAGACAGAGGAGGAAAAAAGAAGAAAACCTGTTTTGTAAACAGCAGTGTCTGCACCCCGCTGTCTCTGCAAGGCTGATTCCTCCCTGCTTGGGGCCAAATATGCTCTCATTGGATGATGGTGCTGTATAAACTAAAATTAACCAACACTTCTGCTACAAAACTATATTAGGTCGATGTGCTTTTTGTTGTATCTATATGGAAACTTTTCCCTTACAAGCCTCCCAATCATGCCAGCTCTCCTCAGTCTTGACAGGCCCTTAGCGTTCAGGATTAGAGAAGCAATGCTTTATATAGTTTTACATCACTCCGAGTCCTCTTTGATAGAAGGTGAGGGATTTTTAAAGGGGTAAATGATTAACATTATTATAGCAAAGCAATTTGGCTCTCTCTGTTGGTCAGCCTATGTTACATTTTGATCCAACAGTTGCAGCTTTAGTATCTAAGTGAAATTTTGCTCTCAGGTGTATTTCACCTTTGTTCTTCCTCTCGGATAATGAAACTTGAGCTGGCCCCTTCACCATCTCTTTATAGCTGCAATTCATTTTTCCAAATGATAGCACATTGATAATGTTTTACTAAGAAAAATTGTTCTCTGTATTTATTACTTCTCTAAATCAGCTACTGTACATCTTTGTTTAGCTGTTAAAGCTGGTGTTCTCAACGGAGTTTTTGCAAGTGATGGTTTGAAGCAAATATTTGCAGTAATAATCCCCTTCTGAGCAATAATAATCCCCTTCTGAGTGATGAGAAATGACCTAGTTTGGGAAGTGACAGCATTCCTTCAGAGAGGAATGAACCATGGCCAGAACCAGGATTATGAGCTGTGCTTTGTCCTTGGTGATCCTGGAGTTGGTGGGTGTCATTGGGCACGGTGGTCACTGCCCATATTCCCTTACTGTGTTGGTACGAGCCGGTGGCAATCCCAGTGGGGGGCGGTCAATAACGTGCCAGTCAGTTGAGACAGCTGAGAAAGAACTTCTGTTCCTGCCTCTGCACAGCCAAAAATACTTTCATGAGTTTGCTCACAGGTTTTGCCATGAACAGTTAAATATTACTTAGAAGTACTAATGAGCTGGCCAAGAAAGGCCACTTGTAGGTCTTGTCTTCAATTCAAATCCCTCATGGAATAGTCCATCAACACTTTGCAGTTCACCCCTAAGTGCTGAAGTCCACACCCTTTATTCAGGAGGACTAACAACAGGTTGGAGAAAGAGGCGAGAAGTTTGACCTGGTGCTTATTTTCAAATTTGGAATTCTCAGGCCAAAGACAGAGAAAAGTCTACATATATTTTCTAAAATAGTCTGATGCAAAGAAGTCTCATTGTAACGGGACAGTTTTAAAACTGTTAAACACATAATGGAATACAGTGGTCAAATTTTAGCATTAATTTGACCCCTTCTTTGGTGACACAGCATATAGATTAAACAAATTCAAATGAAACTATAGGGTAATACATTTTAATTCTTTGTGGTCTAGGAGTAAACAGTTACTCCAACTTGTTTCAGTTGCTTGCAACGAGATGGTAGTGGCTCAAAGGTCGGGGTGTCTCTCACTTATTGGTGTCTAATGTTTTCATTGACAAATAGATCAGTGAAATTAAAGAGCATTCATAAGTTACCTACACATATATAGTCAATTGATTTCACCAAAGATGCAAATGAAATCCACCGGGAAAAGCATGGTCTCTACAAGGAATGGTGCTGAAATAATTTCATAGATAGACACATGTGTTTCAAAAAAAAAAAAAAACTTCATTCCATACCTTGTGTTCTATTTAAAAAAAGAAAAAGCATAAATCAAATGGATCACAAACCCAAATTTCAAACTTGAGACCATAAACAATTTAGGAGAAAACACAGAAGTGACCTTGGTTAGGTAGAGTTTTTAGATATGACATCAAAAGCATGATTTATAAAACTTAAAGACTGATAAATTTGACTTTATCGAAATTAAGAATTTCTTGTCTTCAAAAGAAACTGTTCAGAGAAGGAAAAGATAAGTCATCGACTGGGAGAAAATATTTGCAAACAACTTTTCCAGAATATACAAGGATCTCTCAATAAAAAAACAAAAAAACCTAATTTTTAAAATGAGCAAAAGTTTTGAACAGACACTTCACCAAGGAAGACAAATGGCAAATAAGCACATGGAAAGATGCTCAGCGTCATTAGTCATTAGAGAAAATGCAAATTAAAACTACAGTGAGATACCACGACACACCCATTTGAATGGCTCAGATTAAGAAGACTGACCGTACCAAGTGTTGGGCAGCTGGAGTGGAAATATAAAATGACACAACCACTTTGGAAGACAGTTTAGCTTTTCTTTTTCTTTTTTTCCCTAAAGTTAAACATACACCTATCATATGACCCATTCATTCCACTCCTAGGTATTTTCCCAAGAGAAATGAAAGCATATGTTCACAGCAGCTTTACTTGTAAAAGCCCCAAACTGGAAAGAACTCAAATATCTATCAACAGGTGAATGGAACAAGTTGTGGTATATCTATACAATATAATCATTCCCAGCAGTAAAAAGGAATGAACAATTGATAACAGCATGAAGTGGATGAATCTAAAATAATTATTTGGAGTGAAGGAAGCCTGACAAAAATGCATGCATACTGTATGATTCCATTTATGGAAAATTCTATAAAGTGCAAACTAATATATTGTGAAATCTGGTTGCCTCAGGTTGGAGTGGAAAAGCAGAGTGAGAAATTGCAAAGTGGCAGGAGGAATCTTTGGGGGATGATGAATGTGTTCATTATCTTGACTGGTTTATGGTTTCACATAGTGTGTAGACAGACATATGTCAAAATTTATCAAATTAGGGACTTCCCTGGTGGCACAGTGGTTAAGAATCCGCCTGCCAATGCAGGGGAACACAGGTTCAATCCCTGGGCTGGGAAGATCCCACATGCTGTGGAACAACTAAGCCTATGCACCACAACTACTGAGCCTGTGCTCTAGAGCCCACGAGCCACAACTGCTGAAGCAAGCACACCTAGAGCCCGTGCTCCGCAACAAGAGAAGCCCATGCACCGCAACAAAGAATAGCCCCTGCTCGCCGCAACTGGAGAAAGCCCGAGTGCAGCAACGAAGACCCAACACAGCCAAAAATAAATAAATAAATACATAAATAAAAATTTAAAAATCACTTAAAAAATTTATCAAATTACACGCTTGAAATACTGTATATCAATTGTACCTTAATAAAGCTGTTAAAACAATTTAAGTAATGCCGAGAAAGATGAGTTTTAGGTGTCTGGCTTACCCAGTAACTGGTGAATGATGATATCTTAAGAGGAATCCTGGGAGAGGGGGAGGTTTGTGCTGGGAGGCAATCAAGAGTCTGCTGTAGGCGTGTGAACTTTGAGATGCCCATTAGCCATGCAAACTAAACACCCACATGAAGATGTCAAGTAAAGGCTAGATGAGAGTGCAGCTGAGAGATTTTAGAGCTGGAGACATAAGTTTGGGAGTCTTCAGCATCCAGGTTGAATGTAGAGTCATAGGAATAAATGAGGCTCCCTAGGGGAAGAGTGTAGTCATGGAAAGTATGCGAGCCCGAGATCAAGTCCGGGACCCATTTAAGGGTCTTGAGGAGGAGGAGCGGGAGCCAGCAAAGGAGTCCGAGAGGAAGAGACCCCTGAGGTAGGAGGCAAACGAGGAGGGGGTGGTATTGGGGAAAGCACGGGAAGAAGGAGGGTTTCCAGAAGTCTTCATCCTCCTCGAACGCCACTGAGAGGTCAAGGCCCAGTGAGGATGGAGAAGGGACCGTCGGGTTTGGGCACATGAGAGTCACTTATAGTTTTCCCAAAGTGATTTCAGCAGAAGGAGACCACTTGGACGAGCTTGAGGGGTGAGTGAGAGGTGAGGAAGGTGGAGGCAGTCAGCTAGACCAGCGGTTCTCCAAGTGTGGCCCCCGGGTTAAGCAGCATTGGCATCACCTGGGAACTTGTTAGAAATGCAAATTCTCAGTCCCTGTGCCAGACCTCCTGAATCGGAAACTCTAGGCTGGGACCCAGCAATGCGGATTGTAACAAGCCCTCTGTGAGTCAAATACACGTGAAAATTTTGAGAACCACTGGTATAGTCCACTCAAAAATTGGTGAGACAAAGTTTACGGTCTCTCTTTTTGCGGGGGAGCGAGAGGGGCGGAGCTACGACAGGTGTTCTTGATCTGATAGGAATAATCCACTAAAGAGAGAGGACTGAGGCTGTGGGAGAGGATTTGAGCGCAGGATTGACGTCTTGGGAAGGTGAAAGGCGATGTGTTACAGAGTCCAAGCGGAGTAGTTGATGTTTGATTCGAGCAGGGGTGCTTCCTCCATCGTAACAGAAGAGAAGATAGAATGAAGGTAAGAGGTGGGATAGGGGGCGGATTTTGTGGTGGGCGGTAAATTAAGGAGTTTCCTTAGGGAAGTAAAAGGTGAAATCAAGTGAGAGAGTTATTGAAAGATTGACTAAAGGAAAGAAGGGGGCTTCCCTGGTGGCGCAGTGGTTGAGAGTCCGCCTGCCGATGCAGGGGACACGGGGTCGTGCCCCGGTCCCGGAAGATCCCACATGCTGCAGAGTGGCTGGGCCAGTGAGCCATGGCCGCTGAGCCTGCGCGTCCGGAGCCTATGCTCTGCAATGGGAGAGGCCACAACAGAGAGAGGCCCCCGCGTACCGCAAAAAAAAAAAAAAAAAAAAAAAAAAAAAAAGGAGAGAAGGGGCAACATAGTCATTTTAAGAGTGGGGAAACGAATTTACCAAGGAAATGTGATAGGATTGCTTATCAGAGCTGCAATCCCATTTGATATTTATGCCATTAAACTTAGATCAGTAAGAACAGTTGTATTACTCTTTCCAGCAGTCTTCAGCTGCCTTAGTACAGGCAGGCATAGATTATGCAGATGGTTGTGTTTTAACCAGCATTGGGACTTAGCCAAATGAGCTGGGATTTGGCCAGGACAAAAAGAAACAAAGAAGTTCAGATTCTTTGCAAGAGAGTAATGATAATGACGAACCATTAAATCCAAGTTTAATGAGGAAGGAACCAAGGTCGAAGCCATGGTGATAGAGAGTGAAAAAGTGGGAGTGTGTGCATTGGAGGTCCTCAGACGAAGAACTGATAGAGTGGGAATACTTGAGTATATGATTTGGAAGTGGTACTCGGAGAGACAAATGCTTGAGATCAAGATTTCAGAGGTGGTACAGCTACCTGGGAGGACAAGCTCAAGAGTGATGCCTGAGGTGGTGGGAAAGAGATTCGTGACTGAGAAGCCTGGGCCTTCTGACTGAACCAGGGGCTCGATGGTTCACACAGGTGGAAATTATATTTGGCACAAAGTTCAGCGATGATTTTGGAGCCCAGAATGGCGGTGGGAAATCCATTGTTTGAAGACCATTAAGTTTCACTTGAGACCATTTTTGTGTCACCAAAAATCTATTATTCTTTTCCTTTTTCACCCTCACTCTCTCGGCCTTTGAATACTTTACTTTCCCTCATCCTTTCTTTTTTTCCAAAACAAATTTTAGAAAATTTGTTTTGCTCTCATTTTAAAAGTAATATTAGTTCACTACAGAAAATAGAGGCAAATAAAAGAGATAAAAGAAAAAGGAAAAAAAAAAAGAAAGGAAAACTCACTCATCCAACTATTGTTAGCATGTTGGTATACATCCTTCCAAACCCCTTTTATACGCACACACCACCACCACCCTCCCCGACACATACACGGGATTTAAGCATTGGGATCACACCTTCCATATTCTTTGTAACTTACTCTTTTCAAAGAGTAATTTTTTAAAAGTAGGAAATTTGAAAAACACGTCCAGAAATAGATGGTGTTAAGAGTTTGCTATATTTCCTCCTAGAGTTTTCTATGCCTATTTTCTACATAGTTGAGATTATATAATTGTAGTAACTGTAAAAAAAAAATGTTTTTTTTACAATAATTTATGCTTTGTTTTCTTTTAAACTCCTTCCTATCCTTTTGCTTTTTTCCTTTGCCTTGTGGAATCCTGCCAGGGTCATGCTTTGTATGTACTGAATAGTTCAGTGAAATCTGAGGATTAAGAACTTTAAAACTCACAGTTCCCTAAGGAATGGGTAGTAAGAAACAGTTCGAGAAACTTTAATTTCACACTCCCTCTCCTCTGCTTGATTAAAAAAACAAAAACAGTCAAACAAAAAAACATAGCTCATGAGTCCATGAATACAGAGCTTTTATTTAACAGATATCTGTTAAATATGGCTGATATTAGACAGGTAGGCACTTAAGATTATCAGCTACCACACATCTTTACAAGGCACTTCACCGTTTTTAATACTCAGAAGAAACAGAAACAAATTTCCTGGCTGGCTCTTGCCACTAGTGACTTTATTTCTTTAGGGACAGTTACTCTGACCACTAACCCTGATGCCCTTTCCCCCTAAATACCTGAGTATGTGAAGTATAAAGAGAAAAAAAATAAAAAGTAAATGTGACTGAATCATTTGAACTGACGGCATTTTATAAATCCACAAAATACCATCACAAGGCAGGTATGACCACTACCTCTCAAAACTGACCTGATTGCTCCGAGTCGTACAAAGAGGTCCACGTGACCCCCTTCTTCTCCAGGGGCCACATAGCTTCCTAATTTCTCCCAGAAGTCTCTCACTTCAGGCCTCAGTAAATTTTTAATACCAATTTTATAGCCTAAGGGGGTAAAATCAAAATGTCATATCTGCTCTAACACTGTTCACCACCATCTAGAAAATGAAACCAGAGCTGTAGGAACCAAAGCTCATTACTTTAGAACACTTATTAATAAATTAAAAACAGTGAATATGTAATCTGTGATTTTTAAAGACCATTGTTTTTCTTCAAAAGCTATAGGAGGAAGATAAGCTTTCCCCTTCATTGGTTCCTTTTTAAATTATTTTGTTTCTTTTCTAAGAGGGGAAATTTAAGTGCATTTGTACCTCCACCACTCAGAGAGAAATACTAACAAATTATTTTCCTCTAGCTTTTTTCCTTGTACACACCCATGCACAGAGACATATATACTGCTTTTAAAAATAATAAAATCGAGATCATACAATTTTGTAATGGACTTCTTAAGAAGATTTTGTGGGCTTCCCTGGTGGCGCAGTGGTTGAGAGTCTGCCTGCCGATGCAGGGGACACGGGTTCGTGCCCCAGTCCGGGAAGATCCCACATGCCGCGGAGTTGCTAGGCCCGTGAGCCATGGCCGCTGAGCCTGCACATCCGGAGCCTGTGCTCTGCAATGGGAGAGGCCACAACAGTGAGAGGCCCGCGTAACACAAAAAAAAAAAAAAAAGAAAGAAAAGATTTTGTTTTCCTCTTAATTATGAATTTTCAGATGATCAATGTTGATAAATATTTCCCATTTAAGTAAATATTAAAACCACTGTTCTTTTAATTCAACAACCAAATAAACCTTTCATTGTGATATAGTTAATTCATTAGCAGCAGACAGGTTGGAAAGTAATTGAAGGCATTGATTTTTCCCAAAACTTCATGCCACTTTCTGGAGGTCACAGTTCAACTGAATAGAGAACTGCCACATGGTTACATTCTGGTTTTTACCTAAACCTCCATTACATTCATAGTCAAATAAGTAATTATGGCATAGTCTTATGTAAAGAAGACAAATAGGAGAGTGGACTCATTTGATTCCAGTTTATTCACCCTAACTCTGTCACCAGTTATCCTCTGTGCCCAGCATTATGCATTTTTAAACATTAGAGAAACTATCTATGGCCCACATGGAGATCAAAACTCTGATCTTGCTTTCATGTGGATGCATTAAGCTAGCCAGTTGTAAATGATCAAAGTCAGTTCCTAGATGCCCAAAAAGAAAAGTGATTTCATACCTTGAAAGCAACCATTTTGTTACAAATAAGAAATTTTTGCAAAAATTTTCTAGGTAAGCCATTGAATGTAGTCTACTAATGCCATCCCTTACATATGTGCTTATGTGTGTATTAATGCATGTATATATACACATATATACATACATATATATAAATACATGCTTCCTATGTCTTCTTTGTGCTTCCTTTTTCTTATATTGAAATTTAAAATATATAATTTCATTATAGAAAGCATATTTTCATCTAATGGCACCCTCATTAAATAGATCACAAAGTAGGATTTCTGACATTTTTCTTTTGAGAGATGGTAGTTACATGATATTATTAAGTTCCTTGGTCATTCCAAAGAAAATTTAAAATAATTTGTGTCACTTTGCTCTTTTAAGGATTAAGTGCAACAAATTCGATTCAGTAAAAATGTATTGGACACCTACTAAATGCTAGGAAGTTTGAGTCTTTAATACTTTTTAAAAAATAATTTTGATTTATGGTTATTTTTATTGCTTCTGATTTTTTAAAACTGTTTGGGTCTGTACATTTCCACCTAGATCAGACTGCTTTCCTTTTAGAAAATGAATCATTTTCATACACATGGTGACCAAAAGATTGCCACACGTCCTCTAGGGGAGATGAAAAAGACCCGATTCAAGACAGGACTGGCCTCCTAACACACTCTGTACCTCATATGCAGGAATCCGAGATGATACTAATATGAAGTGTGGCTGGAGAGCATTGAAGAGCTGCTGTCATTTTTATAAACTCCATGCCAATTTTTCTTTGATAATAAAGGGTAGGAATGGCATCCAGAAACATTGCTTCTGGAGGGAAAAAGGGAGAATAAGTGAAGTTTTGATTTTCTCTTAATTTGACTTTGACAAGTGAGCACCAGTATGTCCTCTGGACATCAGTTATCCTGTACAAGACAAGAGGCCTCAGTACCTCAGTCTCTCCCTGCGGTTTTAGGGACAGCGGCAAATGGGGCTCCTGGGCGAGTGGGTCCAAAGCTGCCCTGTGGGCCTCTCCTCCTGCATTTGTGGGATGCCAGAAAGGGCTCTTGGAACTTACTTTTGTGGGGCACTTAAAACCAATGTAGTGACATACTTAAGGGCTCAAAATGACATTTGTAGAAGGAGCAGTCAAGAGATTTTAAATTTCCTTAATCACCTGGGCCTCATGATTTTCTGAGTAGCGTCCATTCTCACCACAGTCACCCCTCCCCCATCACCATTCAGATAGGCTTACTCCTTACAAAAAAATTTCTGGAAAAATGTTACAAAACAAAAAATGTTTTTGCTCAATAACTTTATACAGAAAATACAGTACGTCCACAATATAGCCTCTGTGCGGGGTTAAGAATATTTAAAATGTAAATTTTGAATGTTATGTATCTCCCTCTTCAACAAGCACGTTTAAGACCACTGTTCTTGAAGATTAAGGAACTATTTCTACTGCTGTTTCATAGGATGAGAGCCATATAGTTATACAAGATCCCTGCATGTTAGCTGAATTATTCTAGAATGAATTCTTGGTGTCATAAGATGGAGGTTTGCTTACCACTTGGGCAAAGCTTCTAAAGATGCCAAAACAAGCTGTTTCTCCAAAGTTTCCTGTAATCCCACTCGATCCCTCTCAGTTTGGGAGAGATGTGGTTGGCATTTGGATTTGACCAATCTAGAGCAGCATGTTCCATTCACCCAAGGGGGTCGAACTTTGAACAAATCCTCTGAAAAACAAACAGCAGCAGGCTCGGCTGTTTACTTCATGCTTCTCCCATCCAAGTCTACACAGTTAATGGCATAAAAATAAAGCTGTTCCAAGGCAGTATTCCAGATGGCAGTAATTATAGCCACTTTTTACACACTCTTTGGTTTTCTTATCCTCTCGGCTCTGTGGCTGCAAGTTACCAGTCACTTCAGGTCAAGAAACAAGCTCAGAGAATAAGCAACTCTTTTCTTGTAGAAACAAGTTCATCAGTTTGTAGGCTTTACCTCATTTTTGGCCTTCTTGGCTTCAAGTAATTTCCCATTTGTTACAATCTCACAGAGGGTGAGTAAGTGAAAAAAAAGATGGGAGAACTCTAATCAGGTTTGCTCATTACCTTTACACACCGTGTAAATCAGAAGGCTTAGCTCAGAGAGTGTCTCATCCTTACTCCCTTTCCACTTAAAAAAAAATGTCATTATTCCTGCTTCCGTTTCCATTTTCATTTTTCCTCCTTTTTCACCAATCCTAATTCTTCCCAATTGTCCTGATCCTATTTATTTGCTTTTGCCTGTATTCGTACTTCTCTCTCCTTATCTTTGGTCTCACAGAGGCACTGACATTTGACCTTACATATTTTATCAGAAATCTTTTTGTTTTTCTTAATTAATAGTGAAGAAAAAAAGACTTTGTCCTGAGATACTTTAGAGAATGCCACTTACAGGCTGTTTCAGAAAGACCTCGCTATCTTCTATGGGAATTTGTATGTAAATCCATTGGTTTCTACAATACTTGGTTAAGATATAAAGTTGTAAAATGCCACTCACTCTTACGTAGTGCAATTTTCTCCCAAAGTATTTTCCTTAGGCACTTTTTTCTTTGCCTCTCCTGTAGTTGCTCATCTTCTGTTTTGGGTTCAGTCAGGGTCCCATAAAGAGCTGCGGCTTCCCTAGGGGTTAGCCAATCTAAGTTGGACACACAGCAATGTAATGGTGCTTCCAAGCACCATACTCATTATCTGTTGGCGTATAGGGCAGAAACCATCCAAACTTCATGCATTTGGGCATCCATAAGCAATCCTTCAGAAAAAGAAATGAGAAACGTAAGTTACAAGGACCATTTCCCAGTAATAATCTTTTCCGGTACACAGATCATTTTTTCTTATTACATTGAGATTTCTAGTGCAGTTGACTTGCCATCTAAACTTGACTCTAAGAAATAAGAAGCATACACCTTACTACACAGGAAAAATATTCTTTGATGAACATGTTTATTATATATGAATATATGTGTTAGTCATCTTTGTACACTTATTCAATGCTCTCATAGCATTTGGTTACTTTAACCCCAGATTTTGAGAATTCTGCTTCTAGCAATGGTATAGTAGTTTGTCTTAGACCAACCCTCCCCCTGGGATCTGTATGATATTGCCAATAGGCAACCAGTTTTGAGATATGAAAAGTGCAAATTTCATGTAGTTTCATCTAATCAAATATCTAGACAAAATACTATAAAACAATGACTTGAGCTACCAATTCAATAAGGACTTGTGCAACCAAGACCTCAGAGAGGAGGGAAACCCAGAGAGGTAATATCCTGATTTGGCCTCACTTTTCACTTCAAGGCACTTGACAGTTCCAAAGTAAAACTAAGGCTGAGAAGCAGAGAAGGAAGTTATGACTGAAAGACTTAGAAGCTGTTAAGAATTTTAGGCATTTTTGAAGGGAAGAGAGGAAACAAATTTAAATTCATGGCCCACTAAGGGGAATAGCCCTGGTAATGACACCAGGCTTTTAGCTGAATCCTTTTCAGTAAGGATGACAAGGAATTAGACTGAAACTAGCTTTGAAATATTCTCTGATTTAATTTAAGTGAGAGATTCCTAGCCCAACCAAATGCCAGAAGCAAAAGCAAGTTCTCTCTGGAGGAAGATAATATCATCCGGCAACTCAAATTATTGCATCGATTTTTTATATTCAATATTTGGTACTCAACCAAAAATATCAGGCACACAAAAAGACAAGAATTGTTTGTTTCTTCCTTTGTTTATCAATAAATAGAGACCCTCAGAAGATCCAAAAGTTGTAATTATCAGACATGAACTTTAAAAAAGCCCTGTAATTACTATGCCTAGGAAGTTAAATTGCTGGGTGGAAAATTTTGGCAAAGTAAGCAAATTGACACTCTAGAACTAAAAAATATAATAACAAATTTAGAACTCAATGGACCAGTCTAAGAGCGAATTAGAATCCAGCTAAAGAGATAATTAGGAAACTGAAAGCTAGGCCAGAAGAAAAATCGAGACTGAAACACTGAAGGCCAAAATGATGGAAAAGGCACATTAGAGAATACGAAACTTACGGGACATGGTGAATCAATCAAATGTATTGAAACCCAGGGCTTCCCTGGTGGCACAGTGGTTGAGAGTCCGCCTGCCGATGCAGGGGACACGGGTTCGTGCCCCGGTCCGGGAAGATCCCACATGCCGTGGAGCAGCTGGACCCGTGAGCCGTGGCCGCTGAGCCTGAGCGTCCGGAGCCTGTGCTCCACAATGGGAGAGGCCACAACAGTGAGAGGCCCACGTACCGCAAAAAAAAACCAAAAACAAAAACAAATGTATTGAAACCCAGAAGAAAAAGAGAGAAAGTGGAGCAAAAGCAATATATGAAGAGATAGCATCTGAGAACTTTGCAAAACTGATAAAAGACATTAAAACCCCCAATTAAAAAATCAATGCAAAATACAAAACAGGATAAATACAAACACACACACACATACACACACCCCACCAGGTACATTGTAATAAAACTGCAGAAAACAAAAGACAGAGAAAAAGATCTTAAAAGCAGCTAGAGAAAACAGAAATATTACCTTTAAAGGACCAACAATAAAAGCCCCAACTTCTCCAAAAAAATTATGAAAGCCAGAGAACAATGGAACATTTTCAAAGTTCCGTAAAAAATTAACTGCCAACCTAGAGTTCAAATTCCCAGTGGAAATATCCTTCAAATTTGAAGGTGAAATAAAGACATTTTCAGACAAAAACTAAGAGACTCTGTCAGCAGCAAGCTGCACTAAAAGAATTATTAAAGAGAATTCAGAAGAAAATTGATCCCAAAAGGAAAATCAGAGATGCAGGAAGGTATAAAGAACAACAGAAAAAGTGGTTACTTCCATGGTGGTGCAGTGGTTAAGAATCTGCCTGCCAATGCAGGGAACACGAGTTTGATCCCTGGTCTGGGAAGATCCCACATGCCACGGAGCACCTAAGCCCGTGCACCACAACTACTGAGCCTGTACTCTAGAGCCTGTGAGCCACAACTGAGCCCGCACACCACAACTACTGAAGCCCATGTGCCTGGAGCCTGTGTTCCATAACAAGAGAAGCCACCACAGTGAGAAGCCTGTGCACCACAACAAAGAGTAGCCCCTGCTCGCTGCAACTAGAGAGAAAGCCCACGTGCAGCAACAAAGACCCAATGCAGCCAAAAAATAAATAAGTAAATAAAAAATAAAATTACTTAAAAAAAAATAAAGTATATATTCTGACCACAATGCAACTTTGAAAAAAAAAATTTTTTTGAAGTGGTTACTCATAAATAAATATTAACTATATAAAACAATAGTAGTAAAGCCTTGTGAGGTTAATATATATATATATATATATATATATATATATATATAT
>NW_006795376.1:1388230-1404884 GCF_000442215.2 Lipotes vexillifer
GTCTCCCTCCTTCCCACCCTCCCTATCCCACCCCTCCAGACAGCCACAAAGAACTGAGCTGTTTTCCCTGTGCCATGCGGCTGCTTCCCACTGGCTATCTACCTTACGTTTGTTAGTATATATATGTCCATGTCTCTCTCTCGCCCTATCACACCTCACCCTTCCCCCTCCCCATATCCTCAAGTCTGTTCTCCAGTAGGTCTGTGTCTTTATTCCTGTTTTACCCCTAGGTTCTTCATGACATTTTTTTTTCTTAAATTCCATATATATGTGTTAGCATACGGTATTTGTCTTTTTCTTTCTGACTTTCTTCACTCTGTATGACAGACTCTAGGTCTATCCACCTCATTACAAATAGCTCAATTTCGTTTCTTTTTATGGCTGAGTAATATTCCATTGTATATATGTGCCACATCTTCTTTATCCATTCATCCGATGATGGGCACTTAGGTTGTTTCCATCTCCAGGCTATTGTAAATAGAGCTGCAATGAACATTTTGGTACATGACTCTTTTTGAATTTTGCTTTTCTCAGGGTATATGCCCAGTAATATATATATATTTTTAATGTGTGTGTATTTTATATATGTATGTATGAGTAAAACTAAAATATTTAAAAACAAAAGCGTACAAACTGAGCAGGGAAGCAAACGGAGTTTAAGAGTTCTATGCTCCTTGCATTACCTCAGAGGTGGTAAAATAACCCTGGATAAGTGGTGTAATTTCTATGGTAGCCATAAGAGAACTGCTAAAGAATTTACAATTAATCTAAAAAATATTTAAGCTAATCCTAAAAGAGACAAGGAGAAAAACAAAATATAATAAATAAAAATAGTAAAATGTTGGACTTAAGCCCAAATGTATCAGTATTTACATAAATGTGAACAGACTAAATTACCCCAGCTAAAAGTCAAAGATTGTCACATGTTAAAAGAAAACCACCACCACCATATTCTGTTTACAAGACATGTTCTTAAGTATAAGGACACAGAAAGGTTGAAAGTAAAAAGAGAGGAAACAATATACCATGGGAACACTAAGCTTGGATTCATAAATGCTCTAAATCCAGGGCTCACAGTTGCCTTTTGCATGTGGCCCCTCCATGGAGAGCCGAGTATTCTCCAAGATCAGAATCTCAACATAAGCCCATTGTGGAAAGTTTGTATAAGTTAAAGGAGTAATTATTGACTTGTATTTAAAGTATGTCTACCTTTACATTTCATTAAGTCTTTTAAAAGAAAAGGAGGAGACAAACAGGCCAAATGCAGAAATAATGGCAGAGGATGTAGATCTGGATTTATATTCTTCAACAGATGTTAGCCAAAGAGGAGCAGTTAAAGTTGTGGTTGTATAGCAGTTTTTGAGGTGGGTTATCATGAATAAAACAATAGCATGTAAAAACCAAAGTTTAAGTAATTTTCCACAAAAAAATGGACTTTTTAACCAAGATAATTAGTTTCTAAATAACTAACTTGAGTATTTAAAGATTATTAAAATTACATGAATTATTAGAAAAGTGTATATCCCCCTGACTTATAAAATAAATTACTGTATTTAATTCATCCCCATTTTTTTCTCTTAAGGGTAAGTTAATTATGGTTCAGATACGCTCAGTTATTATCTTCAGGAAAGGGAGCTACTCCGATCACCTCATTACAGATGACAGTTGCATTTGGGCCCTATTACTAGGAAATGACAAGTGGTAAAGCTGTTCAGTTAAAATTTTCCAGTGCCAGCTGACTTGTTCCAGCTGCACACGAATCTTTTGGAAAGGAAAAGATATATAGAGAAATGAAGCGTGGTAGAGAAATCCACTTTGGCTACTTGCATCCTTTCTGAAAACCAGTCTTGGACAACCCTAAAAAGAAAAATGCAGAAATTTAGTTCAGATCACTAATATCTAAAATTGATTAAAATCCAGTATAAATATTGGTCACTGTTCTTTCTCTAGTGTTCTACCTATTAAAAAATTCAGTCCTAAATAACATAAGGCTAGATTTTTAAGTATCCACTTTCAATGATCCATTCTAAAGAGGAAGATGGATTACAGAAATATCTAAAATCCACAGGGGAAAAAAGTCTGAAATAAACATAGTTGTTTGATATAAATCTGGGTTTTTTCCTTTTTCTTTACCCAAATTCAATAAATCAGCAAGTCCTGTTGGTTCTATACATATATATCCCCCAAATATGTCCCCCATCCCAGCCACTTCTCTCCACCTCCCAGTCTTCACTCTAGTCAGGGCACCTCCACCTCTCTCCTGGGTGGTTGCAGCTGCCTCCTGATTGCCTCCCTGCTCCCACTCCAGTCTTCCTAGAGCCCATTCTCCACACAGCAGCCCAAGTGGTTTATAAAAATGTAAATTAGATAATGTCACTCATGCAAGTAAAACCCTACAGTGACTTCCCAATGCAATTAGAATGAAAACCTACAGCTCCATCACACTTAGTAGTGAAATAGTAAACGCCTTCCTCCTAACAAAGCAAGATTGACTACACTCTGTACTTTAACATGGAATAGAGGTTCTAGCCAGTTCAATAAGGAAAGAAAAAAATAATGAAAGGTATACGTATTGGAAAGGGAGCAGTAAACTGACTCAATTCATGTACCATGTACGTGGAATCTATAAAGCAACTATTTAAATTGTTGAACTTATTAATAAAACATTGTTGCTAATTTTCTTTTTTTTTCAGATGTTTATAGAATCTATAGCAACATCCCCTTTTTCATTCCTGATATTACTAATTCACATTTTCTCTCTTTTATCCTTGGTTACTCTTCCTAGGAGTTCATTGATTTTACTACTACTTGTAACAAACCAGCTTTTGTTTTCATAGATTTTCTCTATTGTTTGTTCATTTTCTATTTTATTGATTTCCACTCTTATCTTCATTTCTTTCTTTCTGTGTACTTTGGGTGTAATTTGCTATATTTTTCCCCTAGTTTTTTTTTTTTTAATTTAATTATTTTTGACTGTGTTGGGTCTTTGTTACTGCACGCAGGCTTTCTCTAGTTGCGGTGAGTGTGGGCTACTCTTCGTTGTGGTGCGCAGGCTTGTGGTGGCTTCTTTTGTTGCAGAGCACGAGCCCTAGAGCACACGGGCTTCAGTAGTTGCAGTGTGTGGGCTCAGTAGTTGCAGTGCATGGGCTTAGTTGCTCCACAGCACGTGGGATCTTCCCAGACCAGGGATCGAACCCGTGTCCCCTGCATTGGCAAGAGGATTCTTAACCACTGTGCCACAAGGGAAGTCCCTCCCCTAGTTTCTTAAGGGGGAAGTTGAGATCATTAATTTTAAATGCTTTTTCTCATTAACATAAACATTATATTATTTTCCCTCTAAGCTGTGCTGCAGACCACATGCTTAGCCATGTTGTATATTCATTGTCATTCAACTTGAAATATTTTCTAATTTCCCTTGTGATTTCTTCTTTGACCATAGGTTATTTATAAGTGCTGTTAGTTTCTAAATGTTTGGGGATTTTCTAGATGTTTTATTTTTATTAATCCCAAAATTTATTGCATTGTTGTTAAAGAATATACTTAATAAGATTTCAACCATTTTGAAATGTATTGAGTCTTAGTTTGTGGACCAGGAAATGAGGTATAAAGGTATAAATGTTACTTTGCTCATAAAAAGAACATATATTTGGAAATTGTTGTGTCTAGTTTCTATAAATGTTAGTTCAAGGTGGATAAGAAAATTGCTCAGTTCTTCTATATTCATACTGATTTTTTTCTTTAGCTCTATTCCGTCAGTTTTTGTTTCATGTAATGTGAAACTCTGTTATTTGGTGCATAAACATTTATAATTGTTATGACTTCTTGATGAATTGTTACTTTTCTTATTATAAAATGTCCATCTCTACCTATCTCTCTGGTAATACTCCTTGTCTTGAAGTCCATTTTGTCTGATATTAATAATGCCATCCTACTTTTATATGCTTACTATTTGCATGGTGTATCTTTTCCTATCCTTATACTTTACCGATCAGTGCCTTTATATTTAAAGTGTATCCCTCATAGTCAATATACAATGAGATTTTTTTTAGCTCATTTGACAACCATTGCCTTTATTTGAGGGTTTAGTCTGCTTGTATTTAATATAATTATTGTTATAGTTGAACCCAAGTCTCAATTTTGTTATTTGTTGTTTGGTTGTCCCATCTGTCTTATGAGCCTTTATTCCTCCTCTCCTGCCTTGGTTTGAGTTAATACATATTTTTATATTCCATTTTAATTCCTTTATTGGCTTTTTAGGATATCTTTGCATTAGTTTTATAAGTTGTTGCTAGGAAGTATGATATGCATCTTTAATTTTTTGTAGTCTACTTAGAGGTAATATTCATATAAAATTAAAGACCAGTGCAACAATATAATTCTCACCATTGTTTGTGCTTTTTTTGTTATCTCTACTGCATCTACTTAGGTTATAAACCCCACAATACATTGCTTTTGCTTTAAATAGTCATATGTCTCTAAAATAACTTCAAAATTTTATATCTTCTCACACATTTATCATTTCCTGTGCTCTTCATTCCTGTTTATAAATCCATGTTTCCATCTGGTATCAATTTCCTTAGCCTGAAGAGCTTCCTTTAGCATTTCTTTACTGCAGGTCTTCTGACAACAAATCTTGTCAGTTTCCTTTTATTTGAAAATGTCTTTATCTCACATTAATATTTGTAATACAATTATGACCCCATTAATTAATTCAAATAATTATCATCCTGTATCCAATCTGGTTTCTGCTACATCCTATTTTTCTTCTTCCTCCCTCATGCCGATATTATTTTAAAGCAAATCCAAGACATCATATAATTTCTTTTTTTTTAAATTATACTTTTAAAAAATTTATTTATTTACTTTTGGCTGCGTTGGGTCTTCATTGCTGCACGCGGGCTTTCTCTAGTTGCGGCGAGCGGGGGCTACTCTTCGTTGCGGTGCGCGGGCTTCTCATTGCGGTGGCTTCTCTTGTTGCGGAGCATGGGCTCTAGGTGAGAGGGCTTCAGTAGTTGTGGCGTGTGGGCTTCGTCGCTCCGCAGTATGTGGGATCTTCCTAGAACAGGGATGGAACCTATGTCCCCTGCACTGGCAGGTGGATTCTTAACCACTGCGCCACCAGGGAAGTCCCAAGACATCATATAATTTCATCCATAAATATTTCAGTGTGTATCATTAAATAATATGTTGTTTTTTGGATTTGGGGTTTTTTTTTTTTGGCCGCACCTCGCGGCTTATGGGATCTTAGTTCCCCGACCAGGGATAGAACCCAGGTCCTTGGCAGCTAGAGCATGTAGCCCTAACCACTGCACCACCAGGGAATTCCCTATCACTAAATAATAATAATAAAAAAATTTAAAACATATACTGCATATAATACTATCATCATACCTTAACATTCAACAATTTCTTAATGTGACATTCATAAAGAAAACTTTTTAAATATGACATCCATCAAGAAAGACTTGTAAGTGAGGATCCAGAAGAAGTAAACTTCTTACAAGCATATGCCACCTAAGCACAGACAGATCTTGAATGAATACAAAACCCAAGCCCCTACTCAAGTGGTCATCTTGGAAGCTATATAGATCTTAGGCCAAAGAAACATTTCATGGCCCATGAAGGATGTACTGCTGGCTCTGCAGCTAACAACTACACACAAAAAAGGACACTGAATACCTGGCTGTCCTCTGTATATAATTAGCAATAAACATCTGCTACAGCCCCAAGCCACCAAATAGCAATTCAGGTATGAGTAAATCTAGCTCTTCCCTGAAACTCCTAATTTCCTCCAAACTCAGCAGAATTACAGATATTTGTGGCCAATCTCACAGCTGATTGGAAACTGTGGTATAAGGACCTACCAGAACTCATTTACCTAAGGCCACTGGGAATACAAGACTTTTTCTCACTACTAAGTGGCTACTGCTGCCCAATTACTGGGTCCTAATGGACTCAGATTAACTCACTGAAAGAAAAGTGGTAACTCTGAACAGACTTCATCCTGCAGTGGATCTTCTCTGACCTAAATTCCCATAGAGTGGGTCAAGCCTCAGAAAGTTTCAATGTGAAATGAAAATGACACCTCCAATTAGGTACAAACAAGACCTTAGTTACCCTCACCAACAGATTGTTGAATATCCATTAGACCCAGAGACAGTCTTGACCATGAATTAACAAACTTTTGGCTTAACTGGAGCCTCACTTACAAGTCTTGGGAAAGGAAATGTTCTACCTTGCTATACAACACCAATTCATACATGTAGAAGGAATTAAGAAATGAGAAAATCACCACTTGGTAGCTATCACAGTAATAAGTGCTTCAGGTAAGAATCATCAATGTATGCTAAAACTAGTAAGTAAAAGTTTGACGAGGAAAAAAATACTTGCATAGATTCAAATACTTTTTAATTAATTTAAAACTAATCACTCAAATACTTTTTAGTTACTTATTAATTAATAAATACAAAATACTTAATAATTAACCATCTTAACCAAGTGGTAAAGTTAAGATCATAAACAGTAGGACAAATTGACATGCTATTCCCCCAATATGATCCACTGAGAAGAACAGAGCATTAAGTCTGTGTTATTCCTGCCAAGAATGTATGACCTCAATGTAGTCTTGAGGAAATATCAGCCAACCACAAACTGAAGGTCATTAAACCAAGTAGCAGATCTATTCTCTTCAAAAGTGTCAAGGAAGAAACGACGAGGAAAAACTGAGCAATTGCTCCACATCGAAGGTGGATGTAGAGACATGAAAACTAAATACAACAGATGACCTTAGATTGGATTTTGGACTGAGAAGGAAAGGACGATTATAAAGGACACTGTTGGAACCATCAGGAATAGTGAATGGAGTCTGTGCACTGGACAGTAGTGCTGGATCAATGCTGGTTTCCCAACATTGCAGGATGTACTGTGATTTTTCAGCAGAGTGTGCTTGTTATTTAGGAATCATACTGAAATGCTTAGGGTTAGCGGGGCATTATGTTTACAACTCACTCTCAAATATTTGAAATAATAAGGTAAAAATGGGAAAATGTTAACAATCAAGGAATCCAGATGAAAAGTTTAGAGGAATTGTTTACACTATTTTTGTAAGTTAAACATTATTGTAAAAAGTGGGGTTTTTTTGTTGTTGTTGTTTTCTTGTTTGTTTTTAAGAAGCAGCTACCTGCTTCAGTTCCAAGGTTTAATGATTGCCTGTTATTTTTGTGTGTTTCTACTCCCCTGACTTTAAGTCACTGCTTTTTCTTGGTCCTTGTCCATGCAGCTTTGTCATAACTGGAGACAAAACAGAGTGGCTTAAAATGAACCTGTTGGCAGGGCAGTCTGGAGAGAGGGTGGGAGTCGGGGTGTAAGCGGGAGGAAGAAGAATGGAGTTGTGTGTGTGCTGGCAGCACAGGGTACTCACAGGCAGAGGTGTCCCTTAGGGGTCTTCTCAGTATTGATAGAGATTAACGTTCAAACTGAATGAGACTTGTGACCACACCAAGGACAGTTAATCCCAGTGGATTCGTGACCTTAACTCCTGCTTCATAGTCATTCCACTGGCCCTTGAGAGACAACTTGCTCTCATTTGGAACTCTAAGACAGATCAATAAAATAAGATGCAAAACAGAAACGTTTTCAGCCTCCTTTTCAGAGATGGGTCTTAGTATCTCAGAGTCTTTGTGCCCATCCTCACAGCATCTACAGTTACATCCCAGCCAAGCAAAAGAGAATTGAGCCTGAACTGCTTTTTAAAGTAAACCTTAATCATACATATTTTATATTTGTTCCTAGTCTGTGCTGCTGCAAGGACACATTGGAGTATAATGAATTTTAAGCAAGAAGGAAAGAAAATGCTTCAGTCACATTAAAAAAAAAAATCAGTACGTGAGGAGCAGAGAACTAGGGTGGTTTGCTGTAATGACATTGTGGCTCATTGCATTTTAGTTAATGTCGCAACGTAAGAAATCCGTGAAGAGAAATACCAGCACGTGAGGAGACAATGAAGAAAATGTGCTTCGCTCGTTTGTTGTGACAAAGATAGCTTCGTTGGGATAATTCATGATAGTGCCTCGCAGCACCACGCACAACGTGTGCTTTGCAAAACTAGTAAGCTTAGCGATATGGGACTTCAATCTAATTCTCTGCTCTGAAGTTTCTGATAAGAAGTAGAAGGACACTGCCCGAATTGTGATGAAATGGCTGAGGAGCAGATGGGGGAGGTGGCCTGGAGAGGGCCGAGTGCCTCTGGCAGAGGTCCCTGCACTCTAGTGGCACAGGCAGCACCTCCTCGTCTTGTCTGGTGGCTTGACACACGCTCCATGGCGTGGTAAGGGTCTGTGTTGGGTGGACTTCCACATGGAGGCCAGTGTCACACAGCATAACGACCGGGTCTGGGGTGGACAGAAAATGCAGAACTGTGCGCTGAGCTCTCCAGTGAGTGAGAGCAAAGCTGGGTGTGGGTACAGCAATAAGGAGGGTGACTGAAGGGCTTTTTTTTTAAGATTTAAAAATAATTTGTATATTCTGATTTGTAAATAGTTAAATGGGTACATAAAAGCATAAAAAATTAGGTTACACTTAGTTGGTACAATTGTGGGTGATTGGTAGTTTCCTCTTTTTGCTTATTTAAACTTTCCAGTGTGTCTCCAAAGGCCTGATTTTACCACTGAATGGTAAAAAATGGCTTGTCTATTTCCTATGCATCCTTCAGAATCCAGCCTAAATGTCAAATCCTCAGGGAAGGCTTCCCTGAGCCCCTGGACTAGGTGAGGTCCCAGTTACTTTTCCTTTGTCACTTAGCATCACCGTAGCTATTTCTTTGATATCTGTTGGGTTGGCCATGCCTGCCCTTGGGTGGTGGAAAATAAAGGATAATGCATGCACATGGATGTGACATCATTATATGAGTGCAGGATGACTTCCCTTGTGTGATTCTTATTATTATATGACTTGTGGCCAATGAAGCAGTGGGGTCCTGAGGAAGGAGTAAGAAACTTTCTCTGGAACCAGCATGGTAGATCCAAGTCACGTGGCTAGTAAAAAGCTATTTTTGCAACAATGTAGGTAACAATATAAGGCGATGTTAGTGGGGTTTTGGGGTGGTATTTCTGGGGTACTGCCAGAATCCTCTCACCTTCCCAACAGGCTGACCGTTCCTGCTCCCCAAACACTTCCCCATGGGAGGCTACTCTCGCCCACTGAGCCCTGCCTGCTTCACAACATCTCATATTCTTTGCCGAAACCTGTATCCTTTACACTTGATGTGCACTAAAGTGTAACCTAAGCACTATTTTTGTGTTTCCTTTCTTGCTGACCCTCAAATTTAGTCCTTTTTTGGACTCATTCACCATTTAAAGTCTTTCTCTTCCACTGGACTGGAAGCCCCATAAACAAAAGGTATGGCAGCCGTCTTGTTTGCTGCTCTGTCCCCAGCATCTGGTATGGTGCTTGTAACTTAGCAGGGGGTAGATAGATATGTGTAAATTAGAATAAAGAATGAAAAAAAAAAGTTGAAAAACAGGAAGAGAAAATCACTGCTTGTATTAATTTCCTGTTCATTATAACAAATTACAACCAACTTAGTGGCTTAAAGCAGTACAAATGTATTCTCTCAGAGTTTTGGAAATCACAAGTCTGAAATCAGTTTCACTGGGCTACAGTCAGGGTGTTGGCAGGGCTGGTTTTTTCTGCAAAAGCTCTAAGGGGAGAACTTGTTTCCTTGTCTTTTTCAGGGCCTAGTAGCTGTCTCTATTCCTCGGCTCAGGTCCCCTTTATCTCCAAAGCCAGAAGCGTAGGATCTTCAAGTCTCTCCATCTCTCCCATCATCACATCATTTTCTCTTCCGACTCTGATGTCTCTTGCATCCCTTATAAGGACCATTGTGATTATGTTGAGCTCCAGTGATGCAGGATAATCTCCCCAACACAAGTTCTTAATCACATCTGCAAAGTCCCTTTGCTGTACAAGATAACACTCATAGGTTCCAGGGATTAGGGCCTGGACATATTTGGAGACAATTAGCCAGTCTACCGCAGTGCTCTAACTTCTGAGACATGCAAAACACCCCCAGTTATTTCCAGTGGTGCTACGTTGTACTGTCAGATATCCAGTGAGGTGCATGAACATCCCTCTTGTTCCATTTTAGGCCAAGTTTTAGTCTACTAAAATATGAACTTCAGAGGGTAGGGGTCTTTTACACTCTGTTTAGTGTTGAATCCCACGCACTCAGAACTATGCTTGATATACAGTAGACCCTCGGTAAATATTTGTTGAATGCTGCATGAATAGACTTTAGCTTTTGTCATCCATCATTTACTTCCTCCTCTTTAGATGAAATAACCTCAGTTCCTATTTGGTGGTCCATGTGGTTCTACAGGAGCTGACTTCATTCCTGACTCCAAAAAGCACGTGGTCAAAGCTAATGAAATTCATGTGGGTCAATCCCTTGGCCACAGCCACTGGCAGGAGTGGGCATGGACCCAAACTAGTCCAGAGGGAAACCAAACAAAGAATTCTTTTCTTCTGGACACAAATGAGGAACCATAATAATGACGCCATGACGGCTGAAGGCAGAGCAGAGGGGCCAGAAAGAAACAAGTCATTTAATTGCTGAATCTCTGGATCGAGCTTCAACTGCAGCCAAACCTACCTATGGGTTTTCCAATTACATGAGAGTCAAATATTTCTTTTATTATTTGTGTCAAGTTTAATGTTACTTACAATGAAACATTCTAAAACCACTAAGAAGTATTGCAAGTGAAACATGAAAAATCTACAGAAACAGAACAAATAATTTTGTTTTGCTAATAGAGAATAGGAGGGATGGGACACTCATACCATCTGTGTTCCAGCCTCCAAGAAGGAGTAGATGGAAAGGTGGTAGAAGGCTTGGGGCCTTAGGTCACCCAGGCCTTGTGTCTTAGCCTTGGCTGGATACCAAATCACCATGGGAACTTAGTAAAAACAGCTTCCTCAGCCCCATCCCAGGTGTTTTGAGCCAAAATGTCTATGGGTGAGGCTCATAGTTCATGTTTTTAACAAACTCCAAGTGACTCTAGCGGGTTCACCCTCCTCGACATTGGTGAACTTGGCGGCCCACTGGTAGAAGAGGCAGCCTAGCAGATCCTGATGGTGATGCCAAAGTACAAAGTGTTGAATACATGTATGGTGTCCTTAGGAGAATGTATAATCCTATTTGAAGCCCTGAATTAATTAAATACTTAGACTCTGCATGAGGGTCTGATGCGCTCTCTCCTATGTGTAAAGGACATCAGTTTGACTGCTAAATGCTTTTTGTTTTTCCAAACCTGGCTGGTTCTCAGCTAGATTCTGGAGAGTTGGTATAACAAGAGAAGTGACAACTAGATAGATGGACTATTATGGACCATTTTTAAACCTATTTATCTTCCTTTCACTTTCCTTAAATAAGGGAAATCAGGATAGCTCCAGGGTTAGTGAATTCAAGCACTCAGTGTCACTAATGGCCAAGGATTTTCTATATTTTCACTTTGCCTGCTCAGTAGGTTGCTTTGGTCCCTCCAACTTGTTCCCTGAGATGGTTCCCAAATGACTGACTGTTGTGAGCAGAGATCTGCACACAACAGAGATCACAGGCTATAGGGCAGAAGAGGGCATGTCCTTCCCTCTAGCTCCTTTTTAGGTCCCTTTGAGAGTGAAGAAAACTCTCCCAGAAACTCCAGCAGCCACTCTCTTGTGCTTCCTTGGGCAGAATTAATATCTACATGCCCTTTCTAAACCAGACACATCAAAGAGGATGGAATGACCATGATTCTGTCCAACGCTGACTCACTCTTTGGGGGTCAGTGTGACCCACCACCCCTGAAGCACATGATACCTGAGGGAAAAAAGGGGCTTTGTCAGGAAGATGGAGAGGAATTGGGGAATGGCATGGGTGTGTGTGTGTGTGTGTGTGTGTGTGTGTGTGTGTGTGTGTGATGGACAGTGTCTCTAGCCCACTAAACAGGAATTGATGCAAGAAGAGGAAGGATCTCTAGCCGCCCAAGCTTCTTTCTGATCTACCCAACCCTTAAAGACGCCTGCCCTTTCCCTTCCCTTCAGAGCACTTACTTATCTCAGTCCTTGCTTCCTTACACTTGAGATACTACATGGGGATATTTCATAAATGGATAAAAGTAGTTTTAATATCTGGTAGTACAACTCTGACTAATTTTTTTCTTTAAATTTTTCATAGCTGTTGTAGTCCATTTTCTTTTCCAGATTAGCTTTAGAATCCGTTTCTCAAAGTCGATAAGAAAATGCCATTTTGGGATTTGTACCAAGATTGAATTGAATTGAAAGATTAATGTGGAGAGAATTGGTATCTTGAAACATAGCATATCTATCTATTTACCCAGGGTTTTTTTTCTACTACCCTTTAATACAAATTTCTCATTTCCTTCATAAGGGTCTTGCGCTTATCTTTTTAGTTTTATGCAACACACATAAGGAAGCAGAGCTGAGAGAAGGAAGAGAGTGAGTGAGCCCTGGTAACATTGAATCTAAGGATCTAGCGCAGCCTAAAGTAGACAAATCTTAAGTCAATAAATTCCCTTTTCTTCTTAGGCTGGTTTGAATTCCATTTCTGTTATTTGCACTTGAAAGCATTCTGACCATGACATCAAAAGAATACATAGAGAGTGTAGGACGAAAGATGACAGGCAGTCAGCAGGCACTTACTCTGTATGTAATAAGAGCATCCTCCTTCTGCTTCTAAGACTTGCTAGCCATTTAGGTCTCACAGGGAGCTACGTCTACTCTCATTCTGCCTCAACCCTCCTGAAAATTTCCTAAAGAGATTTTAAAATACAGAATGGAGAAAAATGGTCTCTTAAAACCTTGTCTCCATTTTCCAATGAATTATCTGTGGATTTGGCCCTTCGCAGAGGGTAAAGGATACTTGGTAGATCTGGAAGCTAACATCATGTCCTTTATAAATGGCTGGTAGTATCATCAGGGCTGCTATATTTGGGAAGTTGTGCAATGAACAAGTTTAGGAGGTGCCATTCACACAGGTGATAGAGTGGAACAGCATCGCCTGGAGGTGGGTGACATGGCACCCTTGGGTATTATTACTATGCATAATTCCTTTTGGAATTGCTTTATAGAGGTCTTGAATTAATTAAATAATGAAAAATCTTCAATGAAGCAAAGTATTAGTAATATCCTGTATTCTAAAACTTGTAATATCTTGAAAAAATCCTTCCTCTGAGAGAACTACCAAAGGAAAGCTTTGTTCTGATTATCTTTTTGTTATCATTGTCATTAGGAGTGTTTTACACATCTTCATTCATTCAAACAAGCATTTATTGAGTGGCTACTATGAACCTGGTATTGTTTTAAGTGCTAGGGACAGAAAGAGTTACCAGAAAAAGTCCCTGCCCTCATGGAGCTACCTTCTAGTGGAATAGGCAGATGGTAAATGAACAAGCAAGTACTACGGCGTATAACATAATGGCAAGTGGAGCTACCATACTGTAAAGAGAAGTGAAACATTACAAAGGGAGAGTAGCAACACTTATAAAACAGGAAGTGAGGACTTCAAGTGCAGGGGCTTTGCCTAATGTAAGCCGGTGACCGTCCTACCACACACTCTCCCTCTGTCCCCACCTCCACCCAGTAAAACAGCTTCGGGGTTTGGCTTCTCCTTTCCTTTCAAACTCCAGGATTTCCTTTCTTAGTTTCATCCACCCCCTAAAAGCCACCCAACAGCAAATGCTAATATTATATGTGGTTGCCCACGACCATCTGATCTATGTGAAAGGACAGAAATATGTCCAGAATATGGGGCTGAGGGGATGGAAGAGTCAGGATGACCTACGTTTCCAGACCTGTCTTGGATATTTAGAAAACAATGGGTCTCCGAATACTCCCCTCTCCCCTCCACCACCTCCATACAGAAATGTCCTTCTTTCACATGGATGTCAGTAACTCAGCGTGATGTAGCTGTTCTATATTTAAGGTTAATCTAGAAGTGTGTTGTCTCTGAAAAATTTATGTACCAGGTTTCCTCAGAGATTACAATCGAGATAAACATCCTCAACTGAGCCCTCCCAGGGGCTGCTTGGGAAGACGGGGTGGGTGTACTGAGGTGAGAGTGTGGGGCGGCGGTGTTCCCTCTTAACTATACATGGGTTGGTATGTTTTTTGGTATGTTTTTCTGCCCTCCAACCCCCTTTCCAGGTGACTCTGATGGAGACAAGCAACAAAAGCTAATCCTTGTTTGGTGGTGATCTCCCTCTCCCTACACACACACACACACACACACTCCATCCATGTCTTAGGACTGCAGTTACATGAATCATGAATGTTGCCCCACCCACCAGGAAAAGCTACAAGTCTGAACAGCTCCAGCCCTGTAATGAAAGGCCTTTGTAGGAGGCATTACCTCTTGCTGAACAGAAGCAATTTGAAACCGGTCCCACCAGTGTGACTAGGAGACTGATTCAGTCTTCTCATAAGCTTCTCCAAGTGTGACAGACACAAACAGCCCAGTTTCCTTTAAGGAGTCACAGGAAAGGTCAGCCTACTCAAGTGGCAGGGGGACAACACCACTGGAAACCGTCAGACGTGTGGACAGATAAGCATAATGTACAGGGGAAATGCCACGATAGAGGTTTGTAAAAATGATGGGGGTGAAAGATGAGCAGGAAAGGCTTCCCAGCGGAGGTGACATTTAAGTTGAAGTGAGAGGGAGAACTTGCCAGAAGGAAGGTTTATGAAGATGAGCCTTTGAAAAATGTCTTAAATATCATAAAACTCCATTTAAGAAAATTTCCAAAGTCTTAACAATATGGAATATTTATTAGGATAGAAAAGAAAAATCTTAGATATTTGAATATATCTCATAGAGATTAAGAAGAAACTTTTAATGAAAACTGTGACAACATATTTCTGACTGGTACTGCAATATCCTGTTTAAGCTTTATAACTGCCTGAATTAAAACAAAGTTATTCAGAAATTATAAAACAAAGCATCTAAAACAATGGCTTCTCTGTCTGAAAAGCAAGGTATTGCACAAATATAGCTGAGCTTACATGCAAAGATTTCAGGCATTCGAATAATGCTAAATTCTCTTTTATTCACAAGCTTATTCATAGTTATGGAGGAACAGGGACTAGAGGAGTAAATATAATTCAGAAAAAACACTTAATAATTACAAGTTGATTGCAGTGCTACCATTTGATCCAGCAATTCCATTTCTAGTTATTAACCTAAAAGAAGTAAAGCATCCATATAGAAAGACTTATACACAGTTGTTCATAGCAGCATTACTTACAGTAGCCAAAATGTGGAAACCACCCAAATGTCCATCAACCAATGAATGGATAAATAAAATGTGGCATATCCACACTATGGAATATTATTTGGCAATAAAAAGGAAAGTCTTGATATATGCTATAAAACAGGTAAACTAAAGGTCACATATTGTATGATTCCATTTATATGAAAAGTCTGGAATAGGCAAATTTATAAAGAAATAAAATAGATTAGTGGTTGTGCAGGGCTGGAATTGAGGGGGATTGGAATGGGGAGTGATTGCTAATAGATAGGGGGTTTCTTTTGTGGGTGATGAAAATGTTCTAAACTTAAATTGTGGTGATGGTTGCACAACTCTGTGAATGTACTAAAACCAGGGGTCCCCAACCCCTGGGTCATCAACTGGTACCAGTCCACGGCCTGTTAGGAAATAGGCCGTGCAGCAGGAGGTGAGCGGAGGGCAAGCGAGCGAAGCTTCATCTGCTGCTCCCCATGGCTCCCCAACGCTCGCATTACCACCTGAGCCATCCCTGCCCCTCCCCGCCCCCGCATGGAAAAACTGTCTTCCATGAAACCGGTCCCTGGTGCCAAAAAGCTTGGGGACCACTGCTAACACCATTGAACTGTGTCCTTTAAATGGATGAATTTTATGTATGTGAATTACATCTCAATAAAGATGCTTTAAAATTTTATTGCATTAACTTTAGGGTAAAACTGAAAATAAGTTGGGCTTTTAGATTTGGTTAAAATCACAGCTCAAACTGGATTAGACCATCTGCACATGGTGTCTTCAGCTGTCAGTAAGAGGGAAGAAATGGCCGACCAAAAGAGATGGCAGGAAGTCATGTAAGAAAGACTTCATCCAGACTGTGGGAAATGACCTGATTGATATTCAACAACAAAAACCACCACTACAAATTAAAGATCCTGGTTTCAGGATGCCAAACCCAGAGACCAGAAATTGACATACAACTTCCCCCGAAATTAGTAGCCCAGAACATGTAATAACAGCCTCATGGGACTATGAAATACATATAACTCTGCAGAAACACAGCTGCTGTCAAACAAAGCAGAGTAATTTCACTTAACAGGTTAGTTCCATATCCTTCTCCCACAGAAAGAAGAATTCAGGTGCCAGTGAATGAAGTTTCCAGTGAAAAAATGTCAGGCCTAATGTTGATGAGCCTCAAAATATACCACAAGATCACTAATGACCTCCAGTGGTTACAAGTAAAATTGCTCGGTCTGTGATACATGAGATAGAACAGGATGGCCCACAAAGCAATTATGGATATAGGGTTTGGTCTCTCTCTCTCTCTCTTTTTTTTTTTTTTGCGGTACGCGGGCCTCTCACTGTTGTGGCCTCTCCCGTTGCGG
>NW_006795376.1:1405152-1410531 GCF_000442215.2 Lipotes vexillifer
GCCGCTCCACGGCATGTGGGATCTTCCCGGACCGGGGCACGAACCCGTGTCCCCTGCATCGGCAGGCAGACTCTCCACCACTGCGCCACTAGGGAAGCCCTGGTCTCTTATTTTCTTATCTTGAAAGCTGCGAAATTGGAATCAAAGGAAGCCTACCCAATGACTACCATAAAAATCTCCCTTCCTCCTGATTTTTAAACATTGACTGAAGAGCCTCTTTGTCTGTGGCCTGTCTTTGCAGCCTCTTTTGACATGCCTGGAAGATGGCTGTCTCCCTCCAGTGACTTGGTGACTCCATCAGGGATAATCCACTAGGAGCCCCATGGATGCAAAGCTGACAATGGAGAAGGTGCGTTCGTAGGTAGGAGAGATGAAATGACTGTGTGAAAGTGTAAGAAAGACTGAGAGAAGCAGGTATTGTAAACTAAAATTACCCAATTTGGTCTTGCACAACTCTGACACTTTTTGGTGAATATCTAAGAAGTTTGAGTGTTAGCCTGTCCCCCAAGCCCCACCACCAGGTTGTAGTGAAAGCAGCCCCAAATGATGCCCTACCTGGAGTTTCACTGAACAAACTTCAGTAAATAAGCCCAAACCACTTCATACAGCCTCCTCTGTAGGCCTGACAAAATCCCAGCTCTCTGCCCTTTGGGTGAAAGATTCATTCAACTGAGAAAGAACAATGTTCCACAAACAGGATTCTATTACTATCCTTTTTGTTGGCCTCAGGCTACCAGAAAACCCCCAGTCAGACAAGGCCATTTTTTGGAGATGAAACCATCTGTAATAAGCACCAACTGGCCTGGCTGGATTCTTCAGACAGGTCCAGGCATGCTGGAGGGCTCTCTAGAATATTTTGGTCAGTCCACATGTCTGAATACCTTTAATTTCACCAAAGACAGGCCATTTCTAGCATTCAACCAGCATGTTAACAAGCCACTAGTTGCTCTGATAATAACTAATATCTAATATTTGCTATGCTAATTAGCAAAGTGTCTGGTAATAACTAAAACACTGTGACCTTTCCAATACAGTGCTAGCTAATCACCCCTAGAGTACTAACTCTTGATCAGAACACTAGCTGCCCCTGGGTGTAATTTCAACTAACACTTTCACATGTCACACCAGCCATGCTGGAGTATTTTGAAATAAATTACAGATATAATAGGATGCAAGGGAAAGAATAAGAAGAACCAGGACTTAACGGCAATCAGTGACCACTGCCATATGAGTCTTGCCCATATAAATGCTGCTGCCACTGTCATTTCTCAGATATTTTTTGGAAACATTCATTCATGTAACAAGTATTTCGGAGTACCTACTTCAAATATCTGTCTGAGAGTTCCAAGGAGAATTTAATATACTAAGAGAATGTTAAAAATTCATTGGCTGAGGCTTCCCTGGTGGCGCAGTGGTTGAGAGTCCGCCTGCCGATGCAGGGGACACAGGTTCGTGCCCCGGTCCGGGAAGATCCCACATGCCGCGAAGCGGCTGGGCCCGTGAGCCATGGCCGCTGAGCCTGCTCGTCCAGAGCCTGTGCTCCGCAACGGGAGGGGCCACAACGGTGAGAGGGCCTCGTACTGCAAAAAAAAAAAAAAAATTAGTTGCTTTTTTTCTGTGGAAAAAAAGAAACTCTTAAAAGTTATATGAACATTTTATGATATTTTATTTTCTTTAAGATAATTATGTCATTAGGCTACATTTACCTTAACTGTAATTTAGTGCATCGTAAAAAAAAAAAAAAATCATGAATAAGAATTCTTGATGTTGCTTGTTAGTCCAGAGGTCAAATCAATGCCTTATAAGAGCAACTCTTTCCTGAAAGAGCTATAAGGGAGAGAAAATGACATTTTCCTTTACAGTTCGATATGTTCTTAGTTGCTAAGCAATCCATAGGCAACCTAACAACCTCATAGCTAATATTTGCATTGCACGTTACAGTTCACAAAGCACTTTCACATATGTAGTAAGGGTCTCTCCCTTCAGCTTAAACTCCTTTTATCTAGGGATGCAGGCAAGCCCAGGCTTGTTGGGTGGGCTGGTGGGAAAGGCTGGCAGGGATGTAATTGCAGAGGGGCTCAAGGAGGGCCCAAAGAGGTAATGGATCCTCACTATTGTTGCCACCTAAGCTAATGTGGTCTGGGAAAGAGATCCCAAACATTTCAGCTTGAAAACACATACTGGCTACTTGCTTAATTGTGAAAACAGGGCCGTGTGAAGTAGGTGTGATTTTACTAACCCATAGTCCTCCCTCTTCATAGCACCCACCAAAAGGAAAGTTAGTAAATTTTGCTGAAGAGCCATTGTTAGGAGTGTCTCCATGAAAGACATACACCAGGACCAGTGTCCCCCCAAACCAAGACTTCAGTCCAGCTTGGCTCAGAGGACATATATAAACCCACTGTCTTTATTACTAGTCAGGCTCTGGTCCCAGCCCATCTGGTCTCCTTCCCTTGTGAATGCGCCTGGACCGCGCAGGAGCTCTGAGGACCCAGGCAGCCCCCTTTTCCATGAAGGTCTGGCAGAGCTGCCTGGGCCATTCCAGTGACTACTTCCTGCATTATCTTTCAAAGGAGGGGCATCCCCAGGCCCCAGGGAACCATGCACTTGGCACAAGAGGGAAGAGAGAATTAAAGAAACACATATCAACACTCTCCGCACCAAAATACCCCCAAAGCACCTTCTCTTGTCTCCTCCCCCTTATAGCAACCAGGGTGTGTCCTGGAGGTTTCTGTTTCATCTCTGGAGGTGCTGACAGGGCAAAAGTGGGAGCAGCTCTTGCACCTCCCATAAGATTGGAGTCGTGGACTGGGGTGAGGAGAGACTGTCTTTGGGGTAGGGTTATTTTTGTTTAAAGTGACTCAAAAACTAAGTTCTTTACAAGTATTTATTTTATTTTAAATATGGCAACATGAGACCCAATATATCGCAGTAAAATTCACCTTAGAAATCTTGTCTTATTCTAGAGTATGTGACTCACCTGTCAATTTAATGACTTGTTGCTAAAAGGTGTCCAGGCACTGAACCTTGTGTGGAAGCTCTCCATTTCCAAGCTTTCCCTGGGAGAATTCCCAGCTGACATCTCAGCAAATTATTTTCGTCCAGTCCTAGAAACTGTAGGTTCATTTCATAAACTGTAGGTTTAATTAAGATCACCTAGAACATCCAGTATATTAATGTTGTCCATATAGGAATAATAGAATTACAGCAATTCATTTACAGATATTTGTTTCTATAGATACAATTAGAGCAATTCATATATATATATCCATACAAATATACGCAGAGAGTTCATGAACTCTAAATCATTGCAATTATTCTCTCCTCAACTGCCTGGACCCAAATGTGAATCCAAACCAGAGCTGTTTTTTACTTTGCTGGCAAAATGACTCCGAAATTGGAATGATTCTTTATCAGCCATGAATACTGAATTTTTCTTTCTCTGGAAAGCAAGAATCTGAAGGGCTCAAAGAGGGAGCCCCCACCCCCACCCCAGTGCCTAGCTTTTGAGGACATAAGTCAAAGAGGATATAGAAGAAAAAGTTAGGCTAATATATTAATGATCTATTGCTGCATAGCAAATTCCCCTAAAATTTAACAGCTCAAAACAACAAACTCTTATTATCTCAAAGTTCCTGAGGGTCAGGAATCCAGGCACAATCTAGTAGCGTACAGTATTGTTAGTCTACTAGGGCTGCCATTACAAAACACCACAGACTGGGCAGCCTGAACAACAGAAATTTGTTTTCTTACAGTTCTGGAGGCCGAAAGTCCAAGATCAGCATGTTGTTTATGGTGAGGCCTCTCTTGCTGTCATGCAGGCAGTAGTCTTCCTGCTGTGTTCTCACAAGGCCTTCATTCTGAGCACACACGGGGTGGGGTGCAGGAGGCGCTCTGGTATCTCTTCGTCTTATAAGGATACCAGACCTATTGGATTAAGGCCCCCAACCTTATAACCTCATTTAACTTTTATTACTTCTTTATAGGCTCCACCTCCAAATGTAGTCACATCGGGGGTTGGGGCTTCAACATATGGATCTAGGGGTGGGGGGGGCACAATTCAGTACATACCAGGTACCTCTCCTTCAAAACCTCCCATAGGCTGCAATCAGTGTGTTGGCCAGGACTCCAGCCCCATCTGAAGGATCTGAAGCTCATTCATGTGGCTGTGACCAGGATTCTGTTGCTCGTGGACTGTTGGGTGGAGGAATCCTTTGCTTTCCTTGCCACATGGGCTTCTCCATAGGGCAGTTCACATGGCAGCTGGCTTCCATCAGAGGAAGCAAATGGAAAAGCAAGAGAGGGCACACAAGAGGGAAGCCACAGTCTCTTTGTAACCTAACCTCAGAATTGGTATCCCATCACTTTTGCTCTGTTCTATTAGGTAAAAGCAAGTCACTACGTCTGGCCCATACTCAAGGGGAGAGGATTACACAAGAGCGCAGACAGTAATACAGTCTACCACAGTTCACCCTTTGGATCAGTTCCCTTCCTTTCCCACATGCAGAACACACTCATCCACGCCTTAAAGCAGACAACCCCAAAGTTCCATCTCGTCAATATTTTGAGCTTAGATCCCAGGAGATAGAAATGATTCATAACAGCCTCTACAGACCCAGATATACCTACTCTTGATCTAGAGAACTCTGAACTAAAAAGATAAGCTATCTGGTACTAGCCCCTACACACAATATATATAATGGTAGAGCAGGAAAAGGATAACTGCAATAAATATTCCCATTTGGAAAGGAGAAGAATGATACATAAAAGAGTTAATCCACAGCAATTCTGAGATCCTGCTGTAGAAGGCTGGAACCCAGTTATCATTTTTAGTCTCAAACAATCACATTCTCTTTTATACCGTGTAGGTAACTCCTTTGACAACACGGCTTTCTCAACATCTATCTCAAGTTATTTGATTCCAGGCAGTGCTATGTGCCACAATTGTTTAGAGACTTGTTTCTCCCTCTCTCTCTCTCTCTCTCTCTCTCTCTCTCTCTCTCTCTCTCTCTCTCTCTCTCTCATTCTCCCTCCCTCCCTCTCCCTCTCTCTCTCTCTATTTAATTGCAAGTAGTTTGAGCCTATCAGACTTTCCTTAGAAAGAGCCAAACTCTAAGTCTCCCCTCATTGAGATATTTTCCCAGCGTGAAAGTATTTGCTGGGTACCACCTTATTCCATTCAGAGATCCTAACAATGGTGTGACAACCATACTCTTCTTGACTTGGTCTTTGCCGCTAGGCAGAGTTTTAAGCAGACTTTTTTGCTCAAAGGACTTCTCTGTTGCTTCTTAACTAGTTGAACATGTGAATCAGTTGCACCTTCCAAGCTTGCAAAACCCTGAGTTTTTTGGTTGTCTCTGATTTCCTTTTCATTCCTGC
>NW_006795376.1:1410541-1428860 GCF_000442215.2 Lipotes vexillifer
TCCTGCTGGCAAACCAGCCAAATATTTTCTGAGCTTCTTTAATTCTTGTAGTACCTTGGCAAATGCAGCCAGTAGAAATGAACACATTCTAATAACAGTCATTTTCTACCTCTTTGTATAAAGTACAAGCTCATTAGGTATGTAATATGCCTTTTAAGCTATTCTAGACTATACTTTTATACATTTTTTTTGGTAACATGGATTGCTGACTGTCCAAGTCTCCAAAAACAATTTCATGCTGCCAGACTGGATGTTAATGTCACATAATTTGGAATGTATTGATGTTGGTATGGCAGCACCTTACTCCTGGAACCAATATTTTTATCTACCAAACATTTAAGGAAGAAATAACAAACTTATTCCAGAGAATAGAAAAAGTGGGAATTATTTCCAGGTCCTTCTATGAAGTCAGCATAACCTTAACACCAAAACCCAACAAGAACCTTATAAGAGAGGAATATTATAGGTTTATTACCATAAACATAGGTCCAAAAATCCTAGTCAAAATATTAGAACACCAAACCCAGCAATGTATTAAAAATGTTAATATATCACCAGCAAGTTGGAATGTAAATTTGATTTGATATTACAAAATCAATGCACTTCTCATCATTAATAAAACAAAGGAGAAAACCATGAAAATCTCAGTAGATACAAAAAGTGCATTTGATAAGATTCAACTCCCATTCATAACAAAAAAAATCTTACCAACCTAGAACTAGAAGAAACTTCCTAATCCAAATTAGCACATATTATAAGAAACTAGCAAACATTAAACTTAATAGTAAAATGTTGAAACTTTCCTTATAATTGCCACTACCATCTTTATTCAATATTGTTCTGGAATTTTGTCCAATGTAATAAAGCAAGAAAATTAAATTATAATCATTGAAAAGGAAAAAACTATCATTATTTATTAGTGGCATAATTGTATGTAGAAAATACTGAAGAATATACAGGTAAATTGTCAGATTTAACGCATGTTTAGGAAGGTTGCTATACACAAGGTCAACATAAAAAAATTTGAATTTCTGTATACTAACAACAAATTTTTATTAAAAAACAGTATGTCATTTATAATAACTTTTAAAAATCCAATTTAAATCAGAGGTACAAATGTTCCACATAGAATACTAAAAATTTTATCAAGAGAAATTTTTAAAGATCTAAGTAACAGTAACGTCTATATAGATGTTAGTTGTACCAAATTAATCTATTAATCAAAACCCAGCAGTGGGGTGGGCTGTTTGTGTGCACGTGTGTGTGTGTGTGTGTGTGTGTGTGTGTGTGTGTTTGACAAACTAATTATGAAATGTGTATGAAAATGGAAAGGGTCAAGAACAGCAAAGACAACTTGAAAAAGAATAAAATAATAAGACTTACTCTACATGGTATCAGGACTTATTTACTATAAAGTTAGTGTAAATAGAGCATGAGATATTGGCATAAGAATAGACACATAAACCAGTTGAGTCCAGAAACAGACTCACAAATATATCTCACTAGATTTATGACACTAGTGGCACTGCAGAATAGTAGGAAAGGAAGATTCTAGTCAGCAACACATGGAGTAGAACCACTGCGTTCCGTTGGGCCCAGCTGATCCTCAGAATCATAATAGTAAAAGATTGTTTTAAGCCACTAGAGTTTGGAGCGTTTTGTCATTCAGCAATAAAAACTGATAGAAAAAATTCATACCTGGAAGTAGAGTATTGCCGTAACATAAAGCATACGGCAATGATGTCGAAAAGGGGCAGCAAGTGGAAATTGGAAGGGTGGTGAGGAGACTGTCCGTGGAGCCTAGAAGAACAGTGAAGTTGCTAAGAAAGGCTAGAAAAAGGATCACCTGTGTTATGTAGCCGTGGAATGTTTAGTAACACTGTTGCCTGCGTTAATGTGGACAATAGGAAATCTACCAAGTAATGTGCAGACCTGGCTAAAGAGATTCCAAGCAGGATATAGAAAGTTCTGACTGGCTTCTTAGCTGAATATGATACAATAAGAGAGACATGAATTGACCTGAAAATCTATTTAGTTTTTTAGCAGAATCTAGCAGAAATAAAGAACATCTAGTACAGTATATCCAGCCAGCAAAAAGTCTCAAAGTAATAAATGGCTTCATTTCAAAGACCTCCTTGATAAGGTCTTTGAAAGGTTTAAGGTGGTGTGTCTGGTAGACCCTCTCATTTAGAAAATAAGAGTTCCTAAGAGTCTTAGAGACTTTGTCCCACAGCACCCTGATTCATATCCCAAGGCAGCCAGGGGCCTATCTCAAAGGGATTTGTGGATGCAGCCTTTGTTGAAGAGAATGGATTATAATAAGATACACAGAAAGCCCACAAAATTGTCAAGAAGATTGTTCTGGTGAAAGCATGACCAGCTTGAAATAAAAGGGATTGAGAAGGCCTGAAATAGTCTCTGAGCCTCCAGCTTTCTACAGGTAAGAAGCAGGCTGAGAAAGCTTTGCAACTGCAACCACAGATAATTTCTTATTGAAAAAGATGGGTGACTCAGAGAACAGAGCCAAGAGTCAGTAGTGCAGAGCCAAGAGTCAGTATTGCAGAGCCAAGAGAAGCTGAGAACAATGGATTAGGAGACTACTCCCAGGGAGTAGACCTGGACCATAATCAAGGAATTATCAGGACAACTGGTCTGGCTGAATTTCGGAATTGCTATGTACTAGAAACTGCCATATGACTTCTGTTTCCTGCCTTTGTGAATAGGAAAGACAGCTGTGGTTACCCTTTTTGTGTTTCACTAGTGTAATCTAGGTGTCTGGGAGACAGCTAAATTCACAGGTCTCCAGTTCAAGAGCAGTGACAGACAAGGAGCCTCACTTGCTATTGGACCTGATGCAGATCACGAGAGACTGGACTTCTAGACTGATACCATAACTGGATGAGACTTTGGGTGTCTTGGGATGGGGTAAATGCATTCTTCTTGTGAAAGGCATGTGAATTGTTGTGACCAGAGGATGCAACGTGGTATATTGTCTGTACATATAGCCAGGAATGATTGTTCCCATCCAGTTCTCCCATCAAGAAGTGGAGTCTTATTGCCCTTCCTCCCCACAAATCTGCACTAGCCCTGCCTTGTTATAACCAATAGGATGTTATGGAAGTGATGATATATGACTTCTGGTCCTGGGCTTTGAGACTTGCAGTTTCTCTTTCTGCAGTCTTGACATCTAGCTGCCGGGTAAATAAGCTTGGGCTAGATTACTGAGTGAGGTGAGACCACATGGAAAGACAGAGGTTGAACCAGCCCCCAACTATTTCAGCCACCCCAGTCAGAGCACCAGATGTGTGAATGAAGCCTTCTCGGGTATTCCAGTTCCAGCTGAGCTCTCAGGTAAATGCAACCAGATGAATGACCCCAGCCTACAACAGCAAGTGGAACTGCCCAGATGAATTGTGAACCCACAGAATTGTGAAAAACAATGATTCCTGTTTCAGATTTGGGGATGGTTTGTTATCCAGCACAGACTGACAAAGTTGTGTGTTGGTGAGCATCCAGAGATCATATATAGCTGGTCAAAGTGTAAATTAGTATAAGTACTTGAAAAACGGGCATTATTTCCTAAAGTTGAACATATGCGTACACTTGACCCAACAGAAAAACATGTACATGTGGACCAAATATATCCACAAGAATGTTCATAGCTGCTTTGGATAGCTCCAAACTGGATACAACCCAAGCATCCATCAACAGTTGAATAGATAAATATATTGTCATATATTCATGCAATAGAATGCTACAGGTCAATGAACAGGCTGCTGCTACACACAACAATATGCATGAATCACACACCTAAGACATTAAACAAGGGAAGCTGGAAACAAAGTAATACATTTTGCATGGTTTTTTTTTTTTTTTTCCTTTTTTGCGGTAAGCGGGCCTCTCACTTTTGTGGCCTCTCCCGTTGCGGAGCACAGGCTCCGGACGCGCAGGCTCAGCGGGCATGGCTCACGGGCACAGCCGCTCCGCGACATGTGGGATCTTCCCGGACTGGGGCACGAACCCGTGTCCCCTGCATCGGCAGGCGGACTCTCAACCACTGCGCCACCAGGGAAGCCCCTTGCATGGTTTTATTTATACAAAGTTCTATGCTCTAGTGGTTGAAGTCAGGATAGTGGTTACCTTTGGGGAGGAAAGAGAAGGTAATGACTAGAAGGGATATGAGAGGGGATTCTGGGGTGCTGGTATGGACCTAGGGGTGGGAGCCGGGGTGAGTTCACTTTGTAATTCATCGAGTATTACACTTATAACTTGCATATTTTTCTATGTCTTCTATTTTGATTAAGAAGTTTTAAAACAACATCAAATACTACTAAGTACCTAGAAAAAGTAAAAGTACAACTTTATAAAGATAGAAAACTTTACTGATAAACAATTTTTAGAGACCTAAATCAATGGAGAGAGATGTTTAGAGATATGTATTAGAGATTCAGAAAAATGAAGAGACTAATCCTCTCAAATTGATCTACAGATTCAATGCAATCTCAAAAAAAATCCCAAAGTGATATTGTATGTGTGTAACTTGAAAAGCTGATTCTAAAATGTTTATGGAAATTTACAAGGCTAAAGTAGTCCAGACAGTCTGGAAGAGCAAGAGAGGGAGATGTGTTTCTAGATATCGAGACGACTTATAGGGGAGGAGAGATAAATTGGGTGTTTGGGATTAACATATACACATTAACTGAATCACTTTGCAATACACCTGAAACTAACACAACTTTGTAGATCAACTGTCCTTCAATAAAAACAAACAAACAGGGCTTCCCTGGTGGCGCAGTGGTTGAGAGTCCACCTGCCGATGCAGGGGACGCGGGTTCGTGCCCCGGTCCGGGAAGATCCCACATGCTGCGGAGCGGCTGGGCCCGTGAGCCATGGGCGCTGAGCCTGTGCGTCCAGAGCCTGTGCTCCGCAACGGGAGAGGCCACAACAGTGAGAGGCCCGCGTACCACAAAAAAACACAAAACAAACAAACAAAAAAACAAGGATATATTGTATATAGCACAGGGAATTAACAGCCATTACCTTGTAATAACTTTTAATGGAGTATAATCTGTAAAAGCACTGAATCACTATGCTATAGACCTGAAACTAATATAATATTGTAAATCAACTATACTTCAATAAACAATTAATGTAGAAAAACATTATAAAGCTGCACTAATAAGATGACATGGTATTAGCATGGGGACAAACAACTAATCAGGGGAGCAGAAGAGAAGGGTCCAAAATAGACTCATGTATACATGGGCACTTCTTAGATTTCAAATCAAAGAGGAAGAGAGAGATTTTTCCATTTATAGAAAACAGAGTATCTATTTAAAAAAGAGAAATAGCAAGTGGACCACTTTCTCACACTGTACCACACCTACATCAATATCTGGAGGCTTTTTACATATAAATTCAATTACACATGGCTTGTGAGTGCCCAGAAGACAAAATGAAGAACAATGGATGAGGTCAGAGAGATGGATTTTGGCTCAGACTAAGTGGGAAAACAATCACTTCAGCAGCATTAGCTGTCTTGGGAGGTTATGTCCATTACAGAAGATGTTAAAACACAAATTGGATGACTGCTTCCACTGAAATTCTAGCTGAGATTCAAGCATCAGAAATGCCTAAGTTTCTAAGCAACCCTCTGTTGCTATAAATACCAAGAAGAGAGGGAACAATGTGAATTTCTTCAGCCTGGAGTAGCTGAAGAAATTTTATTGGCAAGTCAGAAGAATCTGAGAATAAGCCAAACACTGGTGGTGCCTCTACGCTTATTACACTTCAATGAGACAGAAGCACATTTTAAAAATGACTATCTCAGAAAGGCATGTACCATATTAGGAACAGTTTCAGAAATATTACAGAAGGGCAGCATGACATGGTGAGCACCACATTTGAATTCCTGCTCTGATCCCCCTAAATTGAAGCCTTAGGGACTTCACTGGTGGTCCAGTGGTTAAGACTCCATGCTTCCACTGCAGGGGGCATGGGTTTGATCCCTGGTCTGGGAACTAAGATCCCACATGCCGCACGGCCAAAAACAAACAAACAAAAAACCTCAACCTCCCCTCCAAAATTAAAGCTTTACAAGTAATTTCATCTCTGAGCCTCAGTCTCCTCACGTGTGAAGCAAGGCAGTGATGTGTCTTGGCAAACTACAGCACAGTAATGTTCAGATAAAAACCTCATGGCAATGTGGAAAATTAAATACCTCCCTCTGAATCAACATTAAATCAAAACAAATCCTTAGTTTCATAAGATGCCCAGCTGTTGTTATGTGAAATCTCTCCAAGAGCCAACATAAGGGATTTTTACTTAGCAACTTCTCAAAATTGGTATTATCCTCTGTGGTAAGGTATTACTGAGTTACAAAATGAGCGGAACATTACAGAAAGAATAGTTGCTATCTCTGCTGGTGGGCTTCAATATGTGAGTACAGTACATCATATACAGATATAAACATAGACACAGATACAAATTCCCACAGGATTATATTCATTCTCTTAGATGAATATGTTACTTTATTGACTAGTTATTTGATCCAGGGAGAGACGGCATGCTGGCAATCACTACTTCTTTAAGTGGAATGATTTCTTTTCATAGTCCAGCATTTAAAATCTCTCCAGGGACTTCCTTGGTGGCACAGTGGTTAAGAATCTGTCTGCCAATGCAGGGGACATGGGTTCAATCCCTGGTCCAGGAAGATCCCACATGCCGAGGAGCAGCTAAGCCCGTGCGCCACACCTACTGAGCCTGCACTCTAGAGCCTGCCAGCCATAACTACTGAAGCCCGTGCACCTAGAGCCCGTGCTCCGCAACAAGAGAAGCCACCACAATGAGAAGCCCGTGCACCACAACGAAGAGTAGCCTCCACTCACCACAACTAGAGAAAGCCCACATGCAGCAACGAAGACCTAATGCAGCCAAAAATTTTAGAAATAAAACTAAAATAATTTTTAAAAATTCTTTCAGCCTCTAAAAAATACAACACAAAACTCTCCAAATAGTAGCTCCATAAGATATTAATAGGTATTTCCCAGAAAAACAGCATCTGTGGTTAAATATGCCTGGAAATGATTGATTGAACAAAATTAAAACTGTTTTTTTGTAGGATGTTTTGCAAATTTAGTATATTGATGTTCAGTCAATCTCCAAGAGAAGGAGGTAATATGTAGCATATCTCTTGTTCATTGTTAAAGGAGCCTATCATGAAGTGTATTAGTTGTCTAATGTGGGTATCATGGTGGGTATCTAGTGCTGTGTAACAAACAGTCCCAAAACGTAGTTGGTTTAAAAAAGCATTTATTCTCTCACAGTCAGGGGTCAAGCATGGCTTAACTAGGTCCTCTGGTTCAGGGTCTCTCACAACCCAAGTGTCAGCTGCAGCTTTTGTCATCCCAAAGCTGAACTGGGGAAGGATCCACTTCCAAGCTTGGGTAGAGGGTTGTCAGCACGATTCAGTTCCTCACAGACTGAGGAGAAAGGGCCTCATTTCCTTGCAGGCTGGAGGCTCCCCTCCCAGGTGGGCTTCTCCACAGCTTAGCTCACAAGACGGCAGCTGGCTTCCACCCAAGTAAGCAAGCGAGAGGGCAAGAGAGGGCAGGCAAGATGGAAGCTAAAGTCTGTAACAAAATCTCAGAAGTGATGTACCATTGCTTTTTGATTCGTCAGAGCAGGGGTCAGCAAACATGGTCAGCAGGCCATATTTGGCCCACTGCCCATTTTTGTAAATAGTTTTATTGAAAGACAGCTAATCATATTTATTTACATATTGTCTGCAGTTGCTTTTCAGTACAACAGCAGAATTGAGTAATTGGGAAAGAAACCATATGGCTCACAGAGCAAACAAAATTTCCTACCTGGCCCTTTACAGAAAAAGTTTGGCAAACCCTGCATTAGAAACAAGTCTAGCCTCCACTTGAGGAGAGGAGATTCAAAAGGGCATGAACACCAGGAAGCTGGGGTCGTTGGGAGTCATTTTAGAAGCTGCCTACCTTGTAGTGCCTGCCAACAGGTAGGGACTTGGCAAGTAGTTGCTGAGTGAGTAAATGAATAATTGTTCACATCCACCAATTTTCTAAATTCAAGGACTGAAAGAAAAGTTGCTAGCCAAGAAAAAGCCAAATTCCTTCACTGATTATTAGGATTTGACAACTGCATCACAACTGTAACAACCTATCAACTTGTGTGATCTTCTTATTAGTAATTTCCATCATTATGTCAAGTGAGTTAGATGGCAAAATAAGCTTAGAATTGAATTCATATGTAGATCGGACAGATTATTCTTTCACAACATCAGCAAATTGGAAGAAAGCGTACGTATTTGAGATGAGAATTCACTCTGGGGGCAAGAATATTTATTGTGAATTATGTTTACAATCGGACAGCTACAGTATCTTCTAATACCAAGAGAGACTCAAAACCTAAATGTACAAAATCAAATTCTCATCAATTTTTTTCATCTTTTCTCCAAGTGCTTTCTCCAAAAGCCAAAATACTGTACCACAAAGTTCTTCCTTGATCATTTAGGATCTCTCTTGTTCTAATACAAAGTAGCGAGTCATTCTTGGAAGAGGAAATGTCCTGCTGCTGCTTTGCTTACAGCCTAGTTTTCCACTGAATTGAAACTCCAGTGTGGGTGACACAAACTGGAGAACTATTTCTTACCTCACTCTGTAAAACAAGGGCTCTAAATATTTCTAAAGTTTGGTGCAAAAAGGGAATAAAGAGGAGACCCCAATCTGTGACTCTTCTCATGTGTTACTGGATCCAACAAACATATTAAGTAACTAAATCAAAGTGGGGAGGCGGACATGGAATAAAGGCTATATTTAACATCCTACATTTTTTTGAGTAGCTACTCTGACTAACACAGTGCTAGTAAGTCTCTTTCCCATACACAAGCTCATTTATTTCTCACATTCATCCTGGGAGTTTGATTACAGATGAAAAGAACAGGGTAAAGAAAATATTCCAAGGTCACACAGGTAGTAACCGGTATCAAGTTTAAAGGTTATACTGGATTTTTTCCTAACATGTGAGTGTAACTTGAATTGGATGTATGACTGGTATGGGTTAATTTGGAAATATACTTTCTATCCCATGACTTATTATTCTTTATAACTGACATATCAATGAGAAACTCAGCAATCCACACTTGCACCTCCATGCTTAGGGAGAAAAAGGCGGGTGGGGGGTGGCGGGTGGTGCCTGGTGTGTAACAACCAAAGCCAGGTTAAGGGGTGAGAGGGCTGGACAGCTGCCAGTCCATACAGAGAGCTAAATCATCACTGGGATAAATCAGAACCCTGTTGTCATTAACTATGTTTCCACAGGTGATTGGTTACACAGCTGGAGGAATGTAAATTACTCGGGTCCTACTCCACTGTACAAGACACTGACTTGGAGTGGAAACTGGAAACAAAACATTGTTCCCTGGCACAGAGGTACCTACATATGAGTACTTTGGCAATTCACATTGCCAGTTGTACAATGATTCATTTATTTTCTAAAAGTTAATTCCTTAAATATGCCTCCTCAGAGGTTGTGTGGTTCTAAAGATTGCAGAAAAGAACGGGTATACAGGAAAAGTGAGTGTGATTTGTGAAAAAATAGAAATGAAAGATAATTCCGGTTAAGTTAAATGTCCTATATTCAGGGCATGTAAAAACATGCCATTTTGAACATAAACTGGTATATAATTTTTATTAAATGCACAAATAAATAATGAAAGTAATAGCATGTTTGAGGCACAGGAGTTTTGTGAGCCAAAACTGGACATAATCAAATGCTGGATTTGCTCACAGATATAGAAGTTTAAAGCTATAACATTAAAATCATAACAAGAAGTGACTGTACTATTTAAATTCATTCAAGAAGAATAATCAATTATTGTTGTTCTAAAACTTCCAAGTCCCAACCCCTACTTTCTTTCACGTAAATAGTGGTTTTTAGAGCACGATTTTTGAGGTTCCAATGATGCACAAATGTCAAGATGGGCCTGAAAACAATTACACGGGTTGTGCTGCACTTGAATACGTGTGTTGTTAGGATATCCTGTTCTGATACATGGCAAGGTTGATTAATAAGCAGAGCATGGGTCCTTTTAAAAAGATAAAATATAAGTATCACGATTTTAACTAAGATTTGATCTTATTGATCTATACATGACTATAACCCTATTCATCAAATCTTAGCATATTAACTTTTCAGAGCTATACAGTTCTAACCACTTACTGTATTCACAGTAGATTCTTTGTATTTCTCTTTCACTACCTGCCCCCCCATCCCTCTCACTCCCCGCCCCCACCGTGACCCCACTTTTCAGACTCTGGCCGGAGGAAGAGGGTGAGAACTGCCCGAAGGAGGGAGGGAGTCGCTGTGAGCCAGCTCAGAATCCTATGAAGATCAGTGTTTTCCAAACTGCTCAATAACTCAATGACTTCATCCCTATCTCAAATGCGTGCTCTGCAGGAGATAACAGTTTACTGGCCACAGCCCAATTCAAACTGACCCTAGGCAGGGACAGTGGTGTTTCTCCCAAGCGCCACTTCAGTGCTGTGGTTCTCCAAGGTCACCGAGGGGGAGCCCAGCGAGGGCGCTGCTTTGGGTCTTCCCGAGGCTGCACCGGGAACTAAACCGCCCGGGGGCTGGGCCCCCATGGCCCCAAGAAAAAGCTGTGCAGCCCGGAAGGCAAGCGCTTTACCTCCGGGAGGTGGCGGAGAGTCGAGGCTCCGGGTGTCTGCCTCCTCTTTGGACCTCGTGGAGCTGCAAGAGCAGGACCCCGGACGCAGCCTGAGGGGCAGGGGCGGGGCCGGCAGCCCGCTGTCTCCATAGAGACCGACCACGTGGCCCCGCAGCTCCCGGCACCAGCACCCACACAGGGTTCCAGAGCGGCTGGAGGGACCGCGCGTGTGACCGACCCCACCTTCCCAGCTGGAAGGCCCAGAGGCCGGCGTACCAAGCCCCGAGCGCCAGTGCCCTGCCGGCCAACGCCCCCTCCTTAAGGGCTGCACCGGATTCCGGCCCGGGCGGCGTTCCCGCTTCTTTGTCACCCTTCAGGGAGTCTGCGGTGGGATCCCGGGCATCACTGTAGTTCCAGAAGCCCCTGAAGACACGGAGCAGTGGGGCCAGACCCCTACAGGAGACTTGGATACAGAAGCCAACGTTTCCTTGCTCTCAAAGAAAGCCAGCAATTTTAAGGCTGTGTGATGGAAAAGGTGGGGTTTCGTATCTTCAGCAAATCCTCAGAATATTTTAATACTTATTGCCAATTTTCACATTATACAGGAGGTACCAAAGCCAAAGCAACATCCTTCTTAATTAATTTCTAATGGTTCTGGTCAAAATGCCTTTAAGTGTTTATTGTGAAGCCTGGAAGTTTTTTTCTTTTATATGTAGATGAATAGTTACCACCAAGGAAAGACGTTCACAACATGAAAAACAGGTTAGGAAACCATATGAATAGTACTACCTAATTTTTGTAAATAAACGTTTGTCTAAGAAGTCTGGAAGTATGTAAGCAAATGTTAAATGGTTTGCTCCCGTAGTACTTTTAAAAAATCAACTAAAAAAATTTCTACAATAAATATGCAACATCTATATAAATAATAAATTTTATTCTGATCCAGGCACCTCATTTTTTTCCCCTGTTGCTTTTAACATGTTTTAGTTGTGTGAAAGGATACAAATTAGATAAACTAAAAATTTGTTACCTGGGACCCACATGGGGTTCACTGACACAAAGGACAAATGAACCAGCTGAATAAACAAGGTCAATCTGCTGCTCTGTCACTAAGCCACAGGAAACAGCTTTTGCTTTACTCTATCTCAGGACCCATCCAAGAAAAACACGTCAATTGGCAAAGTTTCCTTTTGCTCTGTCAGACCCTAGAATGCTTTTTCCCTTGGAATCCCTATTTGCTCAATCCAACAAAGCAGTTTTGAAGGTTACATTTAATGTTCTGGTGATTTTCTCAGTTTTAAAAGGGGTATTTATTAAAAGGACTGATTAGATAAACTGATCAAAACTCTTGGAATGCAGAATGCCAAAAATTACTGAAATTGAGACTTTAAAAAAATATTGTTCAATGGGTCCCCACCCTCCCCATCTCCCATTAGGTGCTTGTTTCTGTGGCCTGGAAACAAGGAGGAAGAAGCATGGACCTATTCTACAAGGTGAAGGCAAGTGAGCTATAAATGGATAAACAAAATGTGGTATATCCATACAATGGAATGTGATTTGGCCAGGAAAAGAAGTATTGATAACATGCTACAACATGGATGAACCTTGAAACCTTGAAAACATTATACTAAGTAAAAGAAGCCAGTTACAAAAGCCACGTATTGTATGATTCCATTGATAGAAAATGTTCAGAACTGGCAAATCCTTAGAAACAGAAAATAGATTACTGTTGTCAAGGGCTGAGGGGTTCGGGAGATAGGGAGTGACTGCTAATGAGTTTCTTTCTGAGGTGACGAACATGTTCTAGAATTAAATTATGATGAGGGATGCACAACTCTGTGAATCTACTATAAACCGCTGAATTATATACTTTAGAAAAGGTAAATTCTATGGCATATGAATTATTTCAATAAAGCTATTTAAAAACTAATGTTAATGTTCAGCTACTGTTTGCTGAACATTACTGGTGTCGGCTATTGTGCTAAGCATCTTATATGTACTTTTTTACTTCTTCATAACAACCACTACAAGCTGGTCATTAACCTCATTTTCTAGATTAAAAATAAAAATTAAAATAGAAACTGAGCAAACACACATGAACCCAAAGCTAATGGGCAGAATGCGGATTCAAATCAAGGTCTAAGTAAGGTCAAAGACCATGCTCTTTTCATTATGCCAATATTTAAATGTTCATAAGTTGCAAGATTTGCAAGAAAGTTACAGAACCTCAGTTTTCTAAACACAGTTTACCTTTGAGGACTGAGCCCTTGTATTCCCAGATTGAAGACTACAGGTTTCTCCAAAACAGAGAGAGAGACTAATTTAAAACAATCACTTTATTAAAAATAGCGAATTTCACAAATACTCATTTAACATTTTGTTGTCACTGGCCACTAGAAAACACACTGGGCGTGTGTACTGATTACCTAACGTAAACTGAAGCTGGGCTCCCACAAAAAGCCTGGGCATCATCAACTTATGATCAACAGTGGAATAAGTTTGGTGAGCTCAGGAAGGATAAATCCTTCAGCCCCATCAACAACATTCAGCACAGTGCATTTCAAGTATAACCCGTAAGGCAACAATATAAAGCATAGCAGCAAAAGCTCTGTATCACATTTCCTGATTATGCCTTCCACAAGGCCGAGGCCTCCAGTTATGGTGAATTATGGCAAGTCGAGTTCACTGAAAGCAGCATGTGAAAGCAGTCGCTGCACTTGCACTTTAATTAATTCCTTATTGTGGAAGATGATTCTGCTACTGGATTCAGCTAGAAGAGTAAAGAATGCTGCTTTTCTTCAAACCACGAGAAAGCGACTGCATTTCATTTTAGCCGGCAGAAGTATTTGGAACATCTTGTGCATCTGCCAAATGGAGTTTCTGTCTGGATTCATCAGTTAAGAAGATTTTCACTCTCTAATGAATACTTCTTTTAAATTTCTGGAAATAACATTCAAGAGCTAAGAGACAGAGGTAATAAAAAAAGAAGTATGTTTAAAGGGAAAGTGCCTATGCTGCTATTGAGAAAATCGGATGTGGTAAGACAATCTTTAAATGGAGTAAAGTAATTTTACTATGTCTAGAATTTGAAGATTTAAAAACAAATCACTGATTCAAGACTATGTTCCAGGACTTCCCTGGTGGCGCCGTGATTAAGAGTCCGCCTGCCAATGCAGGGGACACAGGTTCAATCTCTGGCCCGGGAAGATCTCACATGCCATGGAGCAACTGAGCCTGTTCTCTAGAGCCCGTGAGCCACAACTACTGAGGCCCACATGCCTAGAGCCCGTATTCCACAACTACTGAGCCCACGCGCCACAACTACTGAAGCCCGCACACCTAGAGCCCGTGTTCCGCAACGAGAAGCTACCATAATGAAAAGGCCGTGCACCACAACGAAGAGTAGCCCCCTGCTCGCCGCAACTAGAGAAAGCCCACGCGCAGCAACGAAGACCCAACGGAGCCAAAAAAAGAAAATATAAAAATAAAAAATAGGGCTTAAAAAATAGAAAAAATACTATGTTCCAGGTTCTAATAGAGCACAGAATTATTTTAATGCAGCAAGAATCATTTTCATGGTAAGAAGCTGATTAGAGGCAAATATGAAAACTTACTGGATTAACAAAATTCACTTGAAAAGACAACACCACTTCATTTCCTTGGGAAAATAATTTCTTTGTGAAAGTCCAAGAGAATGAAATAAAATCGTCATAGCTCTAAAACCTTTCCTATAATCCTCTGAATTATTCTTCAAGAAAAATGGAAATAGGATAAAATTCCTGCATAGTTTATTCCATTCCCTTCTCATCACTGCCTTTCATTTTCCTCTTTCATATATATGATCCACTTGCCACCTGTTTTTCAAGACTCAATTCAAACAATGATCTGGATATACTGAGGACAACTAAATGCTAGCAATACGAGTACAGCAGACATTTGCAAAAATGTACAGACATGAGCTGTGCCGTCAGAGACATCTTGTTCAGTTGGAAGGTTGAGATTTAACACATATCAACAGATAATGAAATAACGCAGAATGCTAGTTTGGGGTACAAACAAAATGCTTTATGGAAGTGGTCAGCTTGAGTGTTATTTGATAAGGAGAAGGGGGAGGCCAGAGCAACTCTAGGTAGGAAGTACAACCTGAACAAAGGCATTAAGGTGAGCATGAACTTGGGCATGCAGAGAGCCAACTTGGTGGAAATGAAAAATAATGAAAACTATAACAGGATGAATATGCCGTGATCAAATTACTGAGAACCTTCTAAAAATCTGACATAGTAAAAACTTGGTAAGAAACAAGAATGGCAAGATGAAAGTGATGTTTTAGGAAGAATAACTCAGTGGCAACGTCTAAAGTCTACAGCAGTACTGTCCAATAGAAATATAATGTAAGCCACATAGTTTTTAAAATATATTTTATTTATACTCATCATCATAAAATTATCATTTCAACATGTAATCATAAAAATATTGATAGTGTACATCTTTTCATTCTAAATCTTTGAAATCAGGTGTGCACGTTACACTTAAAGCACACGTCAATCCATGTTGCCATCACTTCATGTGCTCAGTAGTTACTTGGCTAGTGGCTGCCATATTGGACAGTGCAGCTCTAGGGTTTCTAGAGAACAGAAATTTGAAAGGTTGTGGAATCAGGTGATGAGGGTAGAGAATGAAGGAAGAATACAAAACAGAACTGATAACACCTGACAACTAACTGTAATTAAGACAGCAAATAATTTCATGTCCCTGTCCAGGCTAAATGGCAGATAGTGCCATGACTGATTAGCAATGTCTGCTATAGTCATAGAAGGGAGTTTTAAACAATCTTGAAGATTAAAATAATAGGGGCACTTGAGAAAACCATAATTCAAAAAGAGACATGTACCACAATGTTCATTGCAGCACTATTTACAATAGTCAGGACATGGAAGCAACCTAAGTGTCCATCGACAGATGAATGGATAAAGAAGATGTGGCACATATATACAATGGAATATTACTTGGCCATAAAAAGAAACGAAATTGAGTTATTTGAGTTGAGGTGGATGGACCTAGAGTCTGTCAATACAGGGTGAAGTAAGTCAGAAAGAGAAAAACAAATACCGTATGCTAACGCATATATATGTAGTCTAAAAAAAAAATGGTTCTGATGAGCCTAGGGGCAGGACAGGAATAAAGACGCAGACATAGAGAATGGACTTGAGGACACGGGGATGGGGAAGGGTAAGCTGGGATGAAGTGAGAGAATGGCATGGACATATATACACTAACAAATGTAAAATAGCTAGCTAGTGGGAAGCAGCTGCATCGCACAGGGAGATCAGCTCAGTGCTTTGTGTCTACCTAGAGGGGTGGGATAGGGAGGGTGGGAGGGAGGCACAAGAGGGAGAAGATATGGGGATGTATGTGTATGTATAACTGATTCACTTTGTTATAAAGCAGAAACTAACACAACATTGTAAAGCAATTACACTCCAATAAAGATGTTTAAAAAATAAAAATAATAGGGGCACTGATGACAGAGAGGAAAATTAGGAAGGGAAAGTATGAATACGGAAAGAACATTTATTACAGATGAGGAAACTAGGGTTGCTAGGCTTTGCTCAAGGTTACACAGCTGCTTACCAAGACCTGAGACCAAGCGATTCAAAGGCCATGCGCTTGCAGTCTACCACCACGGCCTGCTTAACCACTGGGGCTGAAGTGAGGAAAGCGGGAGACAAATGAGTCTAAATGTTTAACAGAAACTCAGATAAAAGGAGAGGAGTTAATGTGTCATAAGCAGAGAGAGAATATAAAGCATAGAATATAATGTAAGACAAATACAAAGAAAAAAAAGAACCGGGAACTACTACTAAGAAAAGCCTCCTAATTAACTCCTATCTTACCCCCATATTAAACTCTTTCTTGGCAGTGGTATCTTACATTAATATCTACTACAGTTTATGTGGCTTCTCAAAACTGTATTTTCTTCATCTGTAAAATGGGGAATATAACACCACCTATTTCCAAGAGTAGGACCAAATGAGATAATGCGTGTAAAACACTTCATATAATGCTTGGCAAATAGTAGGTATTCAGTAAAGGTGAGATATTAATTACTATTACTGGATTTGTATATATCTTCCTATTTCTTCATTGTTTTTACTGCACAATTCAGCAGTTAGTAACAGTATATGTTACTGCAATAAGAGTGATTTTTAAAAATATATATTCTATATAGTTTGGAAATTTTCATATACACATGACTACATGTAGCAGTTACCCCATATTAAAGATGATACTCTGAAATGTTAAACAATCTACCCAAATTTACATTAGCAAAACGTGGAACCAAATTTCGAAAATCAAATCTCTTAACTCTACAACCAGTATCCTTTCCAGTATCTCACTATTTGGTTCAAAGAGATGTCTTACCACTAAAGCTATTTTACAGGCAGGATCATTTTTTGGTTGTTCTTATATATCTCACATTGTGCCTATCAGTATGTTCAAAAATACATTTAAAAAATTTCTTGAAATAACTGCTGTAAATTGAAATGTCAAAACATGAATATTTTACATGTGCCTTTGTGATTTCCTTTAAGTTACTCCTATAATACACTTTAATGCATCTAAAATATTCTAGTTCTAATACTAAATTTAGAGTACTGTATTATGTCTGCTATCCCACTTCCATTTAGCTTAAGAATCTAAGATTCAAAATAATGTATACGGCAACTAGCCTAATTCTTAATTCTCTTGATTAAAACATTTAAAAAATTTGTCTTAAAAACCCAGAAACCATACAGAGCAAAGCACAAACCATAGAAAAACAAAATTTCAGCATACAAAACAACTGGGAAATTCCATTTAGAAACTAAAGGGAAAGATGGCCCCAGTAAATAGCAGTAGGTTTCTTCACTTGATTGGGACTATTCACCAAAAATTATAATCTGTGAACTTTTCACTGTTGATGTTAAGCAAAGGATACATGGAAGAATTCAATTCTTCTAGCTGTAACACAAAATAACAAATTTAATTTTTATTTTTATAAGATAACTATCATAGATAATTGTTAACCATACATTATTAAAGACATTATTTCGCATTTAATCTTTCTTTAAACAAAAAATTATTAAAGAAAAAACTTTCTAAAAATTTCCAGACTGGGAAATTCACTTATGCAAAATAATAATAAAGTAGCTTTAGTATTTATGAAATAAGAATATAAGAGAATTAAAACCATATGATAAAATCTGAAGTTTTATAAGGATTCTTAAAACCATGCTTAATTATAATCATCTCTAATAATAAATTTTTTTAAAAGCTGCCATTTTAATGATCAAAACCTTTAACAACTTTATGAATTACAAAAATGATTTTATGTGATATTCAGTTTTTAGTATGAGGTAGAATTAACCACCCCTATTTTACAGAGAGAAAAATCTGAGTTACAAAAACATTAAATTGCCCAAAGTTATACAGCTCTATGTAGACCCTGGACTAAACAAAGGCTCTCTGGTTTCAAATTCAGTTTTCAACATACCACAATCACAATTAAAAGTATAGGTTTGAGGGCTTCCCTGGTGGCGCAGTGGTTGAGAGTCCGCCTGCCGATGCAGGGGACACGGGTTCGTG
>NW_006795376.1:1428985-1452938 GCF_000442215.2 Lipotes vexillifer
CAACAGTGAGAGGCCCGCATACCGCAAAAAAAAAAAAAAAAAAAAGAGTATAGGTTAAATTTTTAAACAATGGGCATACAATTTCACTCACATTTACTTATTTAAAAGATAGAGAAAAGCAATAGAAATTAAACATTTCTGTTACTGGTAAATATGGAATCTGAAACTAAAGAATGTTAAATTCAATTTTTATTTATTTTTGTTCCAAAAAATATTTAAAGAGGGAAATTTAATTAACACTTTTCAGTATATACGAATCCTATATGGGGCTTCCCTGGTGGCACAGTGGTTGAATGTCCGCCTGCCAATGCAGGGAACACGGGTTCGTGCCCTGGTCCAGGGGGATCCCACATGCCATGGAGCGGCTGGGCCCGTGAGCCATGGCTGCTGAGCCTGCGTGTCCAGAGCCTGTGCTCCGCAGCGGGAGAGGCCACACAGTGAGAGGCCCGTGTACGGCAAAAAAAAAAAAAAAGAATCCTATATGGTGTTACTGGTTGAATTGTATCCTCCCAAAATTTGTGTTTTAGTCCTAACCCTTAATACTTCATAACGTGACTATATTTGGAGATAGGTTCTTAAAAGAGGGAATTAAGTTAAAATGAAGTCATTAAGATGGGCCCTAATCCAGTATGACTATTGTCCTTACAAAAAGAGGAAATTTGGATATAGGGACCCACACAGAGAGGAAGAATGCCATGTGAACATGAAGACAGTCTTCAACAAGCCAAGGAGAGAGACCTCAGAAGAAACCAACTCTGCTGACACCTTGGTCTCCAGCTCTCAGCCTCCAGAACTGTGAGGAAATTAATTTCTGTTGCTTAAGCCACCCAGTCTGTGGTACTTTGTTACAGCAACCTTTGCAAGCAAATACACATGGCAACCTACTAAATTACCATAAACACCAAACACACTATAAGTAACTATCACCTGAGTAAATAAGGCAAAATGCATTAATCATGCCAGGATCTTTTGACCTACTATCTTCTATATCTTAAGATCTTTTATATGTAAAGAAGCAAATATTTTCCTTTTAGATTTGCCAATATCCCAGAAAATATGCTTAGATGTAAATATAAGGATATATTGCTTTCAAAAAAGAATATGAAGTCCAACGTGGATAAAACTTGAAAACATTACACTAAGTGAAAGAATCCAGACATAAAAAGCCACGTATTTTATGATTCTCATTTATATGAAATGTCCAGAATAGGCAGATCTATAGAGACTGAAAATAGATTGGTGGTTGCTGGGGGATAGGGGGAGGGGAGCACTGAGAGGTACAGGATTTCTTTTTGGAGTGATGAAAATGTTCTGAAATTAGATGTGGTGATGTCTGCACAACATTGTGAATATACTAAAAATCACTGAATTTATACTTTAAAATGGTTAAAATGGTGAACTTTATCTCGATAAAAATTTTGATTAAGAAGAGTAAAGAAAGAGGACTGTACTCACATCAGACAGAAGCCTATCCAGATTGGAGTCACTGGCTGCTTTTCTCTTATCCTCAGGAAGTTCCTCTAACTCCCCATAGAGCTCCAAATTCAAGCGAGCTAATTTCTCCTGCATTCCCCGAACATGTTCCATCTGTTCAATGGAACATTCATTTCCTGGGGGCACATTCCAGAACATTAATAAAGATTAGGATAGGTCAAACTAACTGTCTTGAGGAGAAACTTCTAAAGTCAAGGTGCTTAAAAGAAATTGGTTTTCTTTCTTTTGTAAATTACATTAATGACTGCATATTTTCTGTGTAAAAGTATAAATCAAATCTCCAACCAGGAACACAACAACAATCTAAAAAATAATCATGGGCATTAAAAAATATAGAAAAAAAATTTAAGAATGAAAGAACCCTTTAGGTAAAAAAAAATTTTTCCAATAGTAATATATAGAGAGGTGTTAACACCATCTATTCATGTCCTAGTTGACAACTACCATTAAAACTGAGTAACCCAGGGGCTTCCCTGGTGGCGCAGTGGCTGGGGGGGCCGCCTGCTGATGCAGGGGACGCGGGTTTGTGCCCCGGTCCGGGAGGATCCCCCATGCTGTGGAGCAGCTGGGCCCGTGAGCCATGGCTGCTGAGCCTGCGCGTCTGGAGCCTGTGCTCCTCAGTGGGAGAGGCCACAACAGTGAGAGGCCCATGTACCGCAAGAAAAAAAGGATTAATGTTACTAATGTAACATTGAAAGAAAAATGACTCAAAGTTTCCATTTATATAAATTCTATAAACAGAAAATACTAAGCTATAATATTAGAATTCAGGAGAGTGGTTACGCCGATGCAGGGGACGCGGGTTCGTGCCCCGGTCCGGGAGGATCCCACATGCCGCGGAGCGGCTGGGCCTGTGGGCCTGTGGGCCCGTGGGGCCGTGGCTGCTGGGCCTGTGCATCTGGAGCCTGTGCTCCGCAATGGGACAGGCCGCAGCGGTGAGAGGCCCGCGTACCGCAAAAGAAAAACCTGAGTAACCCAACATTTTATAATGATCTGAGTGAAACTAAGAGTCCTATAAGGACTTCAACCACGAATCATTCTGCCAACCAACCGTGTACTCCTCCTTTAAGAAATATAAGTGAAAATATTAATAAAGTGTGAAGAATGTAATGAAGCATGAGAACCACAATTTATACACAGTAGAGAAAGAAAACTTATTGCTAAAGGATAGGTCTTGTGTTGTTTATTGACTAGACTCCTCTGAGGTAGCATTATCTGCCCAGAGCAACTGATGTAAATACATGAAATATTACATATTTTCATCCAGTTTCAGTACAGCCTCTCCAAATTCTTGATACTATCATTTTCCCCACCCAAAACCTTTGATTTTTCTCAAAGGTATAATATAGCTCAGCTAAAGTTGATGTATGTATCTTGAATAAATATGAATTAATGTAAATTATACTATCTTTTCCTCTAGCCAGCTTTATAACATCTTCATAAATTGACTATATTACATTATGTTAAGGACTACTAATAATTTTAAAGCTAGTTACAGCTCTTTCAAAATCAGCCTTTCTTCATAGTAAAATATCTCATATTTCCTCTATTTTAATGATGTTTTTCAACAGTTAGCAATCTGGAAGGTCAAGTGGAAGAACTACCTCGAGAGATATATATGTATGTGTGTGTGTGTGTGTGTGTGTGTGTGTGTATACATACAAAGATGTACATATATTATACAGACAGAGGAAAACAATATAGAGAAAAAATATAAAGAGGTAGAAATCACAAGGAACAAGAGAAGAGATTCAAGGGACGGACCCAGGTGACCTAACATGAGAACAACAGAATCTCCAAAAGGATAAAAAGGAACAGATGGAGGAGAAATAAACGACCAATAGAAGAAAATGTTTCTTGAGATGAAAGATGAGTTGGCGGATATGAAGGGCTCACTGATTTCCAGGCAGGGATGATACGGTCCTAAGCATATTCTGGTAAACGCTTAAACTTTAAAGATAAAGAAGAATATCTTGCAAGCATTGAGATTGAAAAAAATTACTTGGTAAGAAAGAATCCAGGGACTTCCCTGGTGGCCCAGTGGTAAAGAATCCGCCTTACAATGCAGGGGATGCGAGTTTGATCCCTGGTCAGGGAACTAAGATCCCACATGTCGCAGGGCTACTAAGCCCACACGTCACAGCTACTGAGCTTGCATGCCTCAACTAGAGAGCCTGCGTGTTGCAAAACTACGGAGCCCATGCCCTCGGGAACCCGCATGCCACCACTACAGAGCCCACGTGCCCTGGAGCCTGGGCGCCACAACTAGAGAGAGAAAACCTGCATGCCAGAATTAGTGAGAAGCCCGTGCACCACAACGAAGAGCACCTGTGCCGCAACAGAAGATGCCGCGTGCTGCAACTAAGACCTGACTCAGCCAAAAATAAAATAAAATAAATAATAAATTTTTTAAAAAAAGAAAGAATCCAACTGGCAATCAACTTCTCATCTGCAATGCTTATATATAGCAAACCATCGAATAACAGAGACTTCAATCCAAGAATACAAAGTCACTTAAAAGTTAAGGTAGGAAGGGTGCTGGGGAGAAAAGTGAAGAAGTAAAAGTGATCCAGAGATTATATCTCAAGGGTGGGAGAGAAGAGAGGGGAGAGGGAAGTGAAAGTATTCTAAAGATGCCACCTTACCGGCATGGAGTAAAGCCAAGGGGGAAGGGATGTCATAAAACATCTTTGTGAAATAAATAACGTGTTTTAATGTTTTCTTTTCAAATAACAGTATAACCATGACTGGAAACCCAGAGACAATAAGAAAAGATAGACATATTTGAGTATACAAAAACTTAAAACTTTTATAAGGCGATGTATACCATAAAATCCACAGACACACTAATGTTGCTTAAAAAAATAAAAACAGGGCTTCCCTGGTGGCGCAGTGGTTGAGAGTCTGCCTGCCGATGCAGGGGACACGGGTTCGTGCCCCGGTCTGGGAGGATCCCACATGCCACGGAGCGGCTGGGTCCGTGAGCCGTGGCCGCTGGGCCTGCGCGTCCAGAGCCTGTGCTCCGTGGCGGGAGAGGCCACGGCAGTGAGAGGCCCGGGTACCGCAAAAAAACAAACAAACAAACAATAAAAAACAAAAGAGGTCAGAGGGTTAGTACCTAAAATATGCAAAGGGCTCTTAGTAATTAACAACAAAAGGATAAATAACCAAATAAAAAACTGGGAAAAGGTCCTAAAAAAGAGCAATCCAACCACTTAACAAACATTCATGGCTATTCAAACTCAACAGTAATAAAAAAAAACCCTTTACACCAACAGGCTGGCAAAAATGAAAAGGCTGGTAATACCTATTAGCTGGTGGGAATTCAGGGAAAAGAGTTGTTTCATAAATTGCTAATGAAAACTAAAAGTGCAATAGCTTTTCTGAAAAGCAATCTGGATACTTTTATTAATATTAAAATTACCTCTATGCTTTGACCCAGTAATCCCACTCATGGGAATCCATCCCAAAGAAATCAAAACAGCCACATAAGGATATATGTAAAATGATGTTCACTACACCATTGAGTTTAGCGGCTCCAAACTGGAGACGAAGTAAATGCCCTTCAACAGAGAAATGGCTGAATAAGCCAGGGTATATTCACAACTTGAAAATTATGTAGCCATTAAAGAAAAGAATGAATTAGAGCTATACCAGGTGACTCAGAGAGATTTTCATCAGGTATTGTTATTTTATTTATTTATTTTTTTGCGGTACTCGGGCCTCTCACCCCCACAGTTAACTGGTTGGGGCTGGGGGGAGGCAGAGGCAGGAGAGGGTGTAAGGGAAGGGGTAGGGAAGCCAAGTAAAAGAGCTGGGGAGGGAAAGACAGCACTTAAAAACACAATGTTGATGACATTTATGCTTTTGTGTGAGATTCCATATGTGTGCATTCAATAATTTTTAGATTGCTTTTTAAAAATGCAGGGAAATAATTTTTATCATCAGAAAAAGCTTATAAAGTGAGCTGGAAGCTGAACATGAAATATCTGACCATACACTTTGTGAACTCGTATACAAAAATACCTATTCAGAGTTTTATTGGAACGATCAGTTAACTGTTCTTACGTCTTCATCAAGCCAGATTCTTTAATATTCGAAAGTCAGGCATTGTGAGCAAGAAACAAGTTTAGGCTTGAAAGGGTAAAGAAAAATGATCTTGAGTCTTTCTAAAACTGAAACACTAAATCTAAAATATTCAGTTGACAGAGAATGTCCCTTTTGTTTGTCACACTTTCAAGAAACTTAGTCCCTCAACAGCAATCCTACTTTAACAATTCAACTAACCCTCCCTTTTTAAAAAACTTTTTTCCTGAAATCTTACAAGACAAATTATATCCCATGACAAATGAAATCTAGGTTGATTGTGTTTTATGCCTCTGGACTGTTTTTTTTATTAAATAAAAGAAAATGACACTTCAAAAAGGAATTGCAAAATACATGCAGAAAATATGATGCAAACATCTTGAAAAGAAAAAGAGTAGAGAGAAACAGCTATGGATTACCGAATGCTTGGAGTTTTCCAGAGTGGAAGTCATTCAAAAGGCTGAGGAGCCCCCTCTCCATTTCCTGGACATCAGAGACATCGGTGAGGAAGGAGTGCTGGATCGGGGTTGACTGAGCGCCTTTGCCTTCTCCACCCTGAGGTTTGGTCTTTTCTTTCATCACTCTGTAAAAAGGGTGCAATAAAAAATTAATTGCCTATAATTACCTTTAAAAAGAGATATTTTTTCAGGCTGTTCTAGATTAAGGAAAAAACAAGACATCCAAATAAAATCAACACTAAATAAAAACAGCCATTTCAAGGCAGAAACCAAAAGAACAGGCTATGAAAATCTCAAACAAATGTATAAAATATAACTACTGAGGTATATAAAGAGTTTGAGTGATGTACTTTTACTCTATGGTAATTCTTTGGACTGCAAAAAAAACTGAAGAGAGAATTAGTAAGTCTTTTTACTAGCCCGTGTTTCATATTTCACTTCTCCGTAAACATATTCTGCCTTCCCGTCTAACTTTATCCTAGCTGTTCCCTGAACTATGGGCTGTCCAACAAGTGGTTATGGGGTCCCTACTCTGTAGCTGACATGGTGCCAGACACTGAGTATATGAATGCGTGCAGGCCATCAGTCACTGCACTGAAGCATGCCCAGTTTAAGGAGAAAGACAGACAGAAATTCACAATCAACATGTGATGGAGCGCTAGAACCTGTTATCCTTGACTCCTCCAGCTTCCTAAGGCTCCCACGTGCAGTCACGAAGTCCTACTGGTCACACCCATAGAGCTGTCTCTAATCTCTCCTCCTCCACTGCCACTGTCCTATACCTGACCCAACTACTCCAGCAGCTTCCCAGCTGGTCTCCCAGCCTCTACGTGCAGTCTCTGAGCCCACAGAGCAGTCAAGTCAATTTTTAAAAAGTAAAGTCAGATCACATAATTTACTTAATGCAAACCTTTCAGTAGTCCAATAACCTGAAGAATTCTATCCTCTCTTGTATGTCAATGCTCTACACATTCTGAATCTCTTTTGCTTCCTAGAAATCCCTTCTCTCGTCTCCTTGCAGCTAATCCTCTGCCCACGTTAGCACCCTTCCCCTCACTGCCATACTTGCCAGGCTACCTCCCACACATGCTTCAAGTCTGTTTAAATGTGATCTGCTCAGGAAGGTCCTTTCCGAACCCCTAGACTAGGCTAGTTCTCATTACACACGTCTAGCATATGCCAGGCTCTCAAACTCTGGAGTGATGGTGCTATACATACTGTCATATGGGAGCAGAGAGAAAGAACAGTCTACTCAACCTAAGGGTAGCAGAGAAAACTTCCTAAAGGTGATATGTGAGTGAAGGCTTAAAGACTAGGAGTGAACCAGGCAAAAATGGGAGAGGGGGTTGTGTGTTACTTTTATAACCCTGACACGCGCTATAGATCCTGACGTAACACATATATTCAGGATTCAGTTAATTTCTACATGACATAGCATGAAGACCTCTTCCCCACAAGTGCACTCGCCACAATGTGGGTAAGACGAATAGGGTGTACTGGGGGGCTCTGAGTGTGCGGGCAAAGGTGGCAAGGCTAATTAATTCCTGTGAAAAGAAATCAACTTAGAACTCATAGGCCGTTGACACTAGGTCACTAACAGTTCTTCACAAAACGGGATTTGTAATTTTACATACATGATATTAGATTTACTATCACTATCTTCCTACTCAAAGTGCTGTCCAAGACCTGTACCATCAGTATTACCTGTGAGCTTATCAGAAATGCTTAGCTGAAGCCCCATCCCGAACTAACTGATTCAGAATCTACATTTTAAAAACATTCCCAGGAGATCCATATTCACATTAAAATCTGAGATAAACTACTATGGACTATAAGGTTTCAGTATAGCAAAATTTTTTTCTTTCAGATTGGAAGCTTTATCCAAGTAAGTGTTTTGCATCAGTTCATCACTTAACAACCTTCTCAAAAAAGAAAATAAAAATCTGTTTCTTCTTACTTCAGTGTTTTTGATCATGTCACACTGTCTCACTTTATGTTAAAATAATTCAATTAAAAAGCACTCACTGAAATTATACTATGTGCAAAGCCCCACTCTAAATACTGTCTGGCACACAAGACCCAGCCCTCAGGAAGCCCACATTCTAGAAGAGGGTAGAGAAATAAAAGCACAAGGTAGAAAAGACAATGAGATACAAATAAACTGATGCAAAAATTTGGGAAAAGGAATGATTTCCTTTCAAATCTCTTGGCTTTCTTTCCTCATCAACCATAACCATATTCAAAATCTGATTCTAAATTAAACTCCTCCAGGAGGAAAACCCCTTCCCAATCTGATAATACATTCAAAAGAAGCCCTTATAACTTTTGTTTTTCATTTAGTCCTTATTGGAATGTTCTTTTCCAAGGGTGTCTGGCTATGTCCCTTTTGTTTCCTCAAAGACAGTATGAGATCATCACCAGCAATCTTGTCTTTTGTGTTAATCCAGTGGCTACAAAGTGCTACAAGCATTACTTCCTTAACTAAGTCTCATGATGAGCTTGCAGTTAGAAGCTTATTTAATCATAATTATCTAGAGGATTGAGATTATGAAATGCTTTTTCTCTTAAGATATTATCCTGCTTTCCAAATATCTAACCCTACAAAATACTCATATATGCAGCAATAATAGGTAACATTTAAATCTGTCCCGTTTCCTTTAAAACCTTAAGACAAATATTAATACGTTCACTACATATTAATAATGATACTTCTAGGTGGTAGGATTTTAGTATTCTTCTTTGAATTTTTCCTGTGTTTAAATATTTACAATAAATACAAATCACTTCTATTAAAACAGTGAACTCATTCTTTTAAAAAAAATAAAACTACCAAAGCACAAACACTCAGCTTAAAAAAAAACAACAACCAGATATGTCTCTTCCATTTCTGGCTAGCTCATCAACTTTGTCTGCAAGTTTTCTTGCTCTGTATTTTTTTTTTTAATATTTATTTATTTATTTGGTTGCATTGAGTCTTAGTTGCAGCTCGAGGGCTCCTTACTTGCGGCATGCAGGCTCCTTAGTTACAGCGGGCAGGCTCCTTAGTTGCGGCATGCATGTGGGATACAGTTCCTGGACTAGGGATCGAACCCGGGCCCCCTGCATTGGGAGCACAGAGTCTTAACCACTGTGCCACCAGGGAAGTCCCTGCTCTGTATATTTTAATACGAGACAAAGTAAGAGCCTTAAAGCCAATCATTCATTCTGCATTTTCTAATCTGTATACACTGTAACCTTCAAAAAATTTTTTTCTAAATCACATGTAATATGTTCCTCAAAAGTCAAACCAAGAGGAAAAACATGTTGTAAGAATTAGTGGATTTAGTATTTACTTTATAGCATTTTGCTGTGATAATGTGAAAGAAAAGAATTCACCTTTTTAACTTTGGTCGCTGTGAAGTTGACTGTGATGCAGGATTTGAAAACCCCGTGCTTTTACTAACTGGAATGGCATTTTTTTTGGCATTAACAACCTGAGTAGAGTGGGCACTAAAAGACTTAGGACTCCTCCTCTTCACTTTGCGCTCCTCCATTGTTTTAAGTTCCTTACTGCACCAAGGCCCGCTTCTTATGACCTAAGGAAATACAGCAAAATTATACATATATGCTAAAATACGCCAAAATGAAAGGGCTTCAAAGACCCACTTCACGGGCTGTAAGAGGATCAAGAATTTCAGAGGTCATTAAAGAAAATTAGAACACGGATTCTTAAGCTTAGTTTACTGTATTATGTACACAGAAGCCCTAACCAAAACTGCCTGTTAGACAAAAATTTTTTTCACTGTTTATTAATTCATCCTACAAAAATTTACTCTCTTCTACATGTCAGGTACTATTTGGGGCATTGGCGAGACAGTACTGAACAAGACAAAGTCCCTGCCCTCAATGTTCCCTACATTCTTATAGAAGGGGAACAACATATAAACACTAAACAAATCATCCAGCCTCACTCAAGCTTTATGTGCCCCTTAGGTCTCCCTTCTAAAACGTATTCTTTGAAAAACCACCTAGATACAAACAGATATATAATTGACATGGGTACCTGCATTTTAATTAGCAACTAGAAACCTTATTTCAACTACCAAGTAGAAATTCAGTTGCTGCCTAGAGTTAATACTGATTCTAGTTCCTTGATCAAATGAAGTTCTGTAAAATTAAACTTGTTCCATCACAATTTTAAATTTACTTTCTCTACCTATTTCCAATGAAACATGAAACTTTATTATATATGTTTAGTTTTGTCAATGTCAAAAAAAAAGTTACACTATGAAGTTACAGTTGGTCCTTCCATAAAGAATATGTGTAAAACCTTCTATTTATCCAGTACTTTCCCTTTATGTATTAACCAGCTTTATTTCTCTAACAGCCACCCAACTAAAAATATCCTTCCACATTTCCTTTTTATTTACGCATAATAGTAAATTCTTCCTAAATATATTTCATGCATCATAAGATGAGAAATTTATATGGCTATTCTTCTCATCAGATTGTAAAGTGCACTAGGACCGTTAGGTCTTTTATTGTATGTTGTGTTGAATTTAATCATTCTATGACCATTCAAAAAGTCTCAAATCCACTGATGTCACTCCTCAAGTAATTATTTGAGAATTTTAATGAAAATAGATTTCTTTTGGCTACTGTCTGGACTCTGGGCTACTAGCACTGTTATTTAAACCATTGAGCTCAGTTGGCTCAGGCTGACTCTAGACAATCATAACTGGAGCTAAACCTCCAAAGGACCAAAGGCTGTAAAGGAGAGGCTCTATTGCCCAGTCTCTAATCCCAGATAACGAACGTAAATCCGCTTAAATCTTGGCTAACAATTTTTCCTTTAAGAAGCATTTTAAGTAACAGAACAGACATTTTGGGGCTGTTTCAGCATGCAACACAAATAAAATGTTAAAAAAATAACTGAATAGAGAAGATGGGATATCAGTTCTCCAAAGAGGCAAGGATTCGTATAAATTTATGATACATATAAACACACTGGTTTTCGAATTTAATTATGCTTATACACAGTTGGTGACACAAGAATAATAATAATAAAAAAAACCAGCAAACAATGCAAATAAACCAACAGTGGTCTAAACTATTGATAAGATGTTCTGAGGGGCCAGGGCTCGAAAATTATGCTTTTTAGGTTAGATAACATCACTACTATGAGAGCACCGAAACTCTTCTTGTATACCAAGCAGCAAGGAACCATTCAGAGAAGACCTTCATAGACTACAGTTCGTAGTCTAACTCACACATTACTTTGAGAGCCAGGAACCCACAGCCTCCAAGCCGGACCACTAGAAATTCCTCTTGAGTTCACCTCATTGCCCTTCCCTAATCAGCCATCACGGAGAACCTTCCCCGCCCAGAATCCGGTAGCGGCCAGAACCGGTGGTGGGAGGGGCCTACAGGGGGACATTGCGGGGGTGCCTTTGCTTCCACTTCATACCTGGGGAAGAAGGGGATCGGGGTCCTCTTCCTCAACCTGCAAGGACCCCGGGGCCTCTGAAGCCACCGCCGCAGCTGCAGCCGCCGATGCTACAGCTGCAGCTTGAGCCGGGGACACATCCCGGAGCTCTCGCCTTCACAACGCCCTTTGTTTACGGAAGTGACGTAAGGAGGCGGAACCTCCGCTTACTAGCCGGGAGCCTCGCCTCTTCCTGTTCCACATGTGCGGCTCCCGTCTCCGGCTCTGGCACCGTACTGCTTCTCCTGTCCTGCATTCAACTGTAAGTCCGACGAGCATGGAAAGGAGGATCCAGAACTGGGCTTGTATTTTGGGCTCAGTGGCCCAGAAGCTGGGAGGGTCAGGAGGGGAGGTGGAGGCAAGAACCGGAAATGTACCTTTTCCGGAAGCTGCCCCGCCCCCTCCGCGTCAGCTGCCACGCACTACAATTCCCAGCACGCTGTTCGAGCAAGCGTGGAGGCGGAACCAGAGTGTCGCCATAGCAACTGTTCCGGATTGTTTCTGACGCCTCGCCTGCACTTCGCAAGGTAAAACAACGTTGGCTTGTAAGGCAGCGTAAAAAAACGTGATTCTGTTTAGCAACCCCGAGGCTGAGCCCCTGAATGAAATGCTATTACTGCTGCTGTAAGTAGCTACTGTTCAGGCACTTGACAGACGTCATCTCTAAACCTCACTGCAATCTATGAATTAGGTGTTAGAATCCCCCTTTTAGAAATGAGGAAGCTGACACTCAGAAAGGCTGCGTCTCTCTGTCGCCAAGACAGTTCCTCCCTACCTTTACTCCCTCTGAAGAAGGAGTTGAGGACTGAGAGAGATCGAACTCTCCTAAATGAGGGGAGAATCCATGTTTTATTCCTTCATCTGGGTAGCCTTCCCCGTTGGGGGTGGGAGATATTAGGTTCATAGACCTTTAGATTGAAGAGACTGGAAAGCACCGTGTACTTCTCCCTCGTTTGCTAATAAGGAAACCGTATCTAGAGGTCGTATCAATGCCCGAGAGGCAGAGCACAGACCAGTGCAATTATCCTGGTTTCTAATATGGGATGTTCTACCGCCACCCCCTCCATTTTTTAAAATTCTGAAATGTTTTAAAAAGAAAAACAGTAAACATTCATGCACCCACTATCTAGAATTAACGGATGTTACGTTTTATCACTTTATATTTTTAAATGAAGAAATATACCATTACAGATAAAGCGGGCGCTACCTATTCTCAGTGCCACTCTAATTCCCTTCTGAGGGGTAACTACGGTCTTAAATTTGATACGCATCTTGCTAATCTAGGTTCGTATACTTTCACTGTTACTATGTATTTGTAAACAATGTATAGAATGACTTTGGGCTTTTGAAGTTTTACATGAATGCTTTATATTTTGTGTATTGATCTACAAGTTGACTTCTCACCCAAGTCTGTTTTTGAGATCTGTCCACATTGATACAGATGGCTAGACTTCATTTGTCTTAATTATATAGTAGTCAATCAAATAGGCTTGCCACAAACTATCTGAGAATTCCCATAGTGATGGACGTTTAGGTTGTTTCCCATTTTTCACCGTTACAAACAATGCTGTAGGGGGCAATCTTCTCAATATCTTTTCTCAATGTCTCTTAACTCATCCCTGAATTGTCTTATCTGAATAAGCAGAACTTGCAAACTGGTGATTCACAGACTTTTTTTTTTTTTTTCAAGTTGGTTACTAACAGTTAAAAGCAAAGGAATTAAAAATGATGTCAGCTCATCCATTTGGCATCCCAGTAATAAATGGGAAGATCTGACCACACTAGATCTGCACAACAGACTGGCAACAGTAGTTCAAGCCCAAGAGCAGCTGCCTCCTTTAGATTAGTTCAGGTGATCTCTATTTTTCTCTAAGACACAATGTGTTTAGTATCCCTCTGAGCCCTGTGGTATTTGCATTTGCAACATAATACAGTAATGAGATAGGGTCATAGAGGTACTTTTATTTGAAATCTAGAGTTCTTGAAAGAAATCTTGTTATTTGAGACTTACTAGATTTTCCTTTATAGTGCAAAGATCCCTGCTTTGGATTGTTAAATGCACACCTTGTGTAAATTAATCAGACACTTTCTTCTTAAAGACAGTATGTATTTCCAGGATAGGAGCTGTGATCAACAAGACCACTGCCCTCACCCCCCACTAATGTACTCTATATAGCATATTTTCAGGACTTCCCTGGCAGTCCAGTGGCTAAGAATCTGCGCTTCCACTGCAGGGGGCACGGGTTGGATCCCTGGTCAGGGAAGATACCACATGCTATGCAGTACGGCCAAAAAAAACCAAAAAAGACTAGCATATTTTCAAAAATATTATTTCTTATGGAAAATTTCAAACATATACCGAAGAAGACAGAATGGTATAATGAACCCCTAAGTATCCATCATCTAGCTGTTGACTCATGGCCAATCTTGTTTCACTTATACCCCTCCCCTGACATTTTCTCCTGTCCAGTAATATTTACATTGAAGCAAATCCCAGATATCACTGAATCTGTAATATTTCAGTATGGATCTCTAAAAGACTTTTAAAAACTTTACCATAATATCACTATTATTCCTAACACAACACTAATTGCTTAATATTTTCAAATATGCAGTCAGTGTTCAAATTTCCAGTAGCATCATAAGTGTCAATTTTTTTTTTACATTTTATTAAATCAGGAATATTTTCCTGTAACGTCTTTAGGTGATGAATGGGTTTGGAAGCCACTGTTGTACATCTTCATTTGCTGAGCTGCAAACTGGCAATGTCTTTTCCCTGGAGGTTACACTCTAAAGGAGATGAAAGGTATCTCAACCCAAAGCAAATGGCTCTTCTACCTCAGTGCCAGGAAAAGAGTCACGCCTTATTGTCCCTTGTGGTTCTTTTAGGGAAGAGATTTTTGGGTTTTGATTTTTTAACTTGGAAGCCTATCTATCATTTCCAAGGGTTCCTACATCTCCTTTTCCTCCTATACCAGAATGCCTAGGCCAAGATAGATCAGAATCAATGCTTCTTTGCATGCCTGACTCAGGAAACAGCTAGTAAACAAGCCTTAAAGCAGAAATGAGCTTGCCATATTCATGGAACTGAAAGAATGCCAGTCAGTGTGGTGGTGTGGATTCTGGTCTACTCTAAGGTGTACATCTTAAGCATTAGTGAAGGATCCCAAAATAAACACAGGGACCCTTAAAATTGTAAGTATTTTACTGCTGACTGCTTTGGAAATGCAAACAAGGGGATAAACAACTGACCTGAACAGTTACAGACTTAGACGTTTACAAAATTCTCACATATATGGTCTTTGATTAATCTGTCTCCCTCAATAGGCTTTAAGTTCCTTGAGGGCAGATATTATTTTTTATTTGATTTTTGTATCTTAAGCACATTTCATTGTGCATTACATAGAACATGACATAAGGTAGGTGCTCAATAAATGTATGTGTTATGAATGAATGAAGTTCTCTGATTTTATTTCTGAAAGTAAAGTGTTTCACATAATTCTTCTTTAACCCCCTAAGTCCGTAGATGTAGGCCCAGTCATAATGCCGATCAGATGATGTCACTAATCCCCAGGCAAGTGCTCTTTTTTTAGCTGGGCAATTTGTGTTTTGTTTCCCAAGCCTTCACACCAAGGGATCTAATGAAGGAACTAATCCTGAAGCTTAGGGAAATTGTTGCCCGGGTGATTTTTTTTTTTTTTTTTTGCGATATGTGGGCCTCTCACTGTCGTGGCCTTTCCCGTTGCCGGACGCGCAAGCTCAGCGGCCACGGCTCACGGGCCCAGCCGCTACGCGGCATGTGGGATCCTCCCAGACCGGGGCACGAACCCGTATCCCCTGCATCGGCAGGCGGACTCTCAACCACTGCGCCACCAGGGAGGCCCCCGGGTGATTATTTTTAAAACTTAATATTTGGTATAGTTTCGGTGTGTGATTCTACAAAATTAATGTTTTAATATAATTTCGTATTCACACTTCCTTTTTAAGGGCAGGAGTAGTTAACAGGATTAGGGGATGGCTGTCAGCAAGATACGAGGACAATTCATCCTTTCTCTAAGTTCTTGTCAGAGGGACACTCCACCTTTAGAAGAAGGCTTACTGTAGGCTTAACCAAAAAACAAAGTATACCGGGACCAGCAAATTAGCTACACTGCATTACAGCCCTTCCATCAGTTTTATTTCTTTTTGTTGAGCTTTAATTAGGTAGCAGTATTGTCATGGAGCGTCACAAGATTGCTAAGAAATACCTGTTGGGATAGCTAACAGAATAGCAGTACGAGATGGAGGGAAGGCAGGAAGGAGGGAGGAGGGAGGAGGGAGAGAGGAGGGAGGGCGGGCGGGAGGGAGTAAAGAGTAGGAATGGCTCCCATAACACTATTTATATCTCTATTTAACGAAGAAATTTTGAAATGTTACCTAAAACCTAAGCTGCTACCACTCTGTCTTTTGAGTTGCCATAATTCCTATCAATGGGGAAATAAATGTTTACATTGGGGCAAGAAAAGGGATGAGACTCTAGGTAGATGGCCCATGTGTGTCGTAATACAGTAATGAGAATTGGATACGTACAGGTGAACGGGAGGCTGAGTTTGGGGATATGAAGTTGACAAAGGCGAATTGTTCTATATGATAAAGTGGGGGAAATTGTTCTCTGTGGCAGAGGGTATGGGTTGAGAAATGCTGCTCCTGGTTAGCAAAAAAGTGGGGAGCAGAGGGGGAACGGAGGGACAAAATGGTGGGAAGAAGAAGAGCAATGAGTGCTGTTATCCAACTGTAATTGTTAGTGTGGCTATAATTACACACACACACACACACACACACACGCGTTCTCAATGCTTCCAAACATCAAAATAAATCCCCTGCAAGCTCAAGGCTTTGTGTAAATTAGTCGTTATGGAAATCAAAGGAAAAGCTTTGTATTCTACATCCTTAGGAGATTTGGAGAACAAGGGCAATATGTATGGAATAGTAAAGTAATCCATAAACGAAACTATGTCAGATTAAGCAGGAGCTAAGAGTCCAAGGTGAAGGAGAAAATTACGAGCCACGGTTTCCCCTACAATCTTAGAAAGAGGGAGAGACATGAATTTTCCACCATCTGAAGATTGGAGGTTTATATTAATTTCATTTTAACCTTAAAGGGCAAGGGTACCTGGGATGACACCTGGTAATCTGTTGGTCTCTCCCACTAGTCTGTTACCTACCTGAAGGAAGGAACTATATCTTACACAACTTTATATTCCCAAAGTCTAGCATAGTGTCTGTCATACAGTAAAAACCTAGAAAATGTTCATAAAATGAGTGAATAAATCAGGATAAAACTAGACTTATATGATGGCGAGTAGCAGAATGGCATTATTAATTTAATCAAGTGTCACCATAACTCAGATGACTAATTCACAGAGATTACAAGGATTCTTAGTCATACCTACCTCTGGCCTCTAGGTGGCAGTATTAGCTCATATTAAATTGAGACCAGATTGCATTTAACATTTGAGGGGGGAAAAAATAACCATAAATGAATTAAACAATTCTGTAGCTTATTTCTGTAATTGTACTGAGCAAAAATAAGAAATGAAATGTACTTACATGAGATTATAGATTTCTTCTCCAATTTCAACACAAATGAGAATTACCAGTCGTTCTCTAATTCAAGCAGTTTGCAAAACTTTGAAGGTAAATACAAATTGGTGTACTTTGCTTACAAAACACATGTATTTCTTTAAAGTATGGAAATGTGGGGGGGCAGTAATATGTCTAGAAATAATTCATCTACCAACAAACAAGGTGACCAGATTAAATACAGGATGGTCAGTTAAACTTGAATTCTAGATAAAGAATACTTTATTCATGTAAGTATATCCCATGCAATACTGGGGACTAAAAAAGTACTTGTTTATCTGAAAATCAAATCTAACTAGTCATCCTATATTTTGCTTTGCTAAATCTTGCCATCTTACCAACAACATTTTGTTGTCGTCGTTAATTACAAAATAAGCAAAGCTCTCCCAGGTCTGCAGGGCCCAGTGCTGTTTCCTTATTTGGAGAGATGAAAGGGAAGTAGCTTGGTAGGGTCGGCTTCCTCGCTGTAAGTCTAACTTTACTTTACCGTTCTTTGTACTCTACGCATGCAGATCAGAGTCCCCCAGCTGAGTAACTTATCTTCAGGAAACTGACCTCTCAAGCAAGTGCAGATGGTATAGCCTAAAGCGGTGATTTTATACAAACACAGTGTTTTATAGCACTTGTGAGTCTGGTTGCAAAAGCCAAACCATGAATGAGATTCTAGACTCCGTCACCTCTGATTTATACTTTTCAGAGGTACCTGATCCATAACAGCTATGACAACAGAAATAGGTGAATTGCTTATGAAATAAATCCTATTTCAAGAAAGTAAAGAATTTTCTGGTAAATTCAATCATATGTTATAGTTCTATGTACATTTGCATTTTTAATATAAGCATTCCCTATCTTCTAGATAAAATGTGCTTCATAATGTCATTTATAAACATTTCTGAATTTAAAATAAGCTTTCCAGGGACTTCCCTGGTGGTCCAGTGATTAAGAATCCGCCTTCCAATGCAAGGATGGGTTCAATCGGTCGGGGAACTAAGATCCCACATGCCTCGGGGCAACTAAGCTCCCACATGCCTCGGGGCAACTAAGCCCACGCACGCCTGCAACTATAGAACCCACGTGCTCTGGAACCTGTGCCGCACAACTAGAGAGAAGCCCGCACGCCGTAACAAAGAGCCTGCGGGCTGCAACTAAGACCCATGCAACCAAAAATAAATATATAAATATTAAAAAAAAAAAAGCTTTTTCCATAGAAACAATATTATGAATCGTGGCTCTTCAGGTTACCTAGTAAAAGTGTATTTTTAATTATGTGACTGAACCATTGTATTTTAAATTAAAAACAGGTTTTTTAAAGGTAGTTATAATAATAGTATTTTAAAGAGTAAGAAAGAAAAAAGGTTTTAGTTTTCTTTTTTTTTTTTTCTTTTTTTTTTTGCAGTACGCGGCCTCTCACTGTTGTGGCCTCTCCCGTTGTGGAGCACAGGCTCCGGATGCACAGGCTCAGTGGCCATGGCTCATGGGCCCAGCCGCTCCGCGGCATGTGGGATCTTCCCGGACCGGGGCACGAACCCATGTCCCCTGCATCTGCAGGTGGACCCTCAACCACTGCGCCACCAGGGAAGCCCAGAAAAAAGGTTTTAAAACATTGAATATTCATGTTTGAGGAAATCTCAGTAACTCTTTGGCTCTTGCTCTGTCCCAGAAGTCATTCTAAGTGATTTAAATGAATTAACCCGTTTAATCCTCATAGTAACCCTAGGTGGTAGATTTTGTTATGATCCCACAAAAGTGGGGCAAGGGTTAAATAACTGCCCAAAGTCACACAGCTACCAAGTAGTTGAACTGGGACTTGGGCCCGCCCACAGCTGCATTAAGCCCTGTACATCACAGCTGCGTTTGTGTAAATACAGAGTTCAGTGAATTGTGGGAGAAGATTCTGAAGGGGACATCTGATCACTGTCTAGGGTAGTACACCGTATTGTTCACTGAGCCTAGAACAGTTCAAAGTGAAGGGCTGGTCTTTTCCTTAATTTAGGTGTATTTTGAGTGCTCCTTTTGTGCTTACCAACCAGAATGGAGCTGTTTTGGAGTTTATAGATGCAAAAAAGAATGTCAGAAAGAGGAAGAAAGATTTACCTGAGGTAACGATAAGAGTTAATAAAAGGTGGAAGAAGATTCAGGGGCACATGTGTGTAGGTATGAGAAAGAAATTTCTGGGGTGGAAATAACTGAGTTGAGACCTGAAAAGAAAAATCAAAAGGAGAAGAATTTGACTTGGTTAATTAACTACAGGAAAAGGAAATGGGAAGTGGAAGAGATATTGCCCCAAACTGTTGCTAGTTCTATCTAACTCGCTCAGATTTGTGATACCTGAGGTGGGTCATGCATGACCCAGTTGTGGCAATGGTGCACTTCCTGAAGGCCGTTGCTCAAGGCACAGTCCCTCATGTGCTGAAGGAAGAGTCAGACTCCAAACCCCACTTAGTCGTCTTTAGACACTCTGTCCACCATTTTCCTCTCCCAAAGAGATAAGAGGTAGGAGCGTGGAGGGAAAAGAATCCTGGACTTACTCTTTGGGGAACAGCCTTATGACCTTGCTACCTGGCTAGTTGGATAACCTTTGGCCTCTGTTTCCTAAGCTGGGAAAACAGGCATATTACCCACCTTGTGATATAAGCACCCAGCAAATATTAGCTCTCACCCCATTTAATCTTCATAACTCTATGAGGAAGGTATCATTCCCATTTTACAGATATGGAAAAGGAGGCTCAGAGGGGTTAAGGCCCTTGTTCAAAAGCATGTGAGTGAGGGCTTCCCTGGTGGCACAGTGGTTGAGAGTCCGCCTGCCAATGCAGGCGACACTGGTTCGTGCCCCGGTCCGGGAAGATCCCACATGCTGCGGAGCAGCTGGGCCCGTGAGCCGTGGCCACTGAGCCTGCGCGTCCGGAGCCTGTGCTCCGCAACGGGAGAGGCCACAACAGTGAGAGGCACGCATACCACAAAAAAAAAAAAAAAAAAAAAAAAGCACGTGAATGTGAGTACAGAGGTGGATATAGGATTAAACCCTGTCGTTTAATCCTAATGACTGTTGCTCTTTCCTTTGCAGTATTGCCTTCAGTAGAAAATGCAACCACTGAAATAAAATGGATTACTTTTTCCCCTATAGTGGAAATAAAATAAAGCCTTTTTCTACTTCAGTCCTGATAAATAGGAAAAAAATAAATAAAACCCAGAAATATTTTTTTTCCTAAGGTAGCAAAAATGGAAAGGTTTTCTAGAGCAAAAGATACTGTTTATAAACATTCCAGAAAGCTTTCAAATTATGAATAAGTAGACACTTGTAGCCTTCATTCGTTATAGTAACTTTTATTTTTAAACTATTCCTTATTACACAAGTAATACAAGCCTATGCATTCAACATGTGTTTACTGAGCATCTACTAGGTGTCAGATATTTTTCTAGGCTCAGAGAACAGTACAGACAAAAATCCCCGTTCTCATGGAGCTGGTATTCAAATTTAAGCATGGCAGATTGTACGAATAACCATAATAACGAAATCACTTCTATAGAATAGAAAGGATAAGTATTATGGGGAAAATAGACTTGGGAAAGGGGAATAGGGTTGTGGGTGGCTGTTGCAGCTTTAGATAGGGAGCTGTGTACGGGAAGGCCGAATTGAGCAGGTGAGTTGTGAGCAAAGACTTGAAGAAAGGGAGGGGGTGAGTCATGAGAACATCTGGGGTAAGAGCAGAGCAAGGACCAGTGCAGTGGCAGAAGGTGGGGGCATGCTTGGTGTGTAAAGACCAGTAAGGGGGCAAGCTGGCTTGAGAGGGTTGAGCACGGGAAAGGGCAAGAAGTGGGGAGGTGGGAGAGCTAAGCTGCGTGGGTGGGAGGGTGGGAAGAAATGGCAGATTATGTGGGGCCTGGTGGGCCATTTTTAGGGTTTAGGGTTTTTTCGCTTTGAGAATGGAAGCATCTGGAGAGTTTTGAGCAGAGCAGTAACATGATCAAGCCTCCTTTTTGATAGATCACTACCTCAGGCTGCTGTTGGGAATAGACTGTGGGAGTAGAGAGGAGGAACAGGGAGACCAATTTGGAGACCATTGAGGTGATCCACGTGAGAGATGATGGTGCCTGGACCAGGGTGGCAGCTGGGAAGGAAGTTAGAAGGGGTCAAAACCTAGATCCATTTTGAAGGTAAAAGTAACAAGGTTTGCTGAGAGACTGGATACGGGGTGTGGGAAGATGAGTCAAGAATCACTCCCAAGTTTTTGGCCTGAGCAACTGCAAGGAAGGATTTGCCATAGACTAAGATGGCAAGACTTGTGTGTTGGAAGCCAGGGAGGGCAGGAAGTTCATTTTGAGATATGTTGTGTTCAAGGTGATGTTTTAGGCATTCAGGTGGAGATGCTGAGTAAACGATTGTATGCTTAAGTCTGGAGCTCTGATCCAGCCCGGATATGCCAGCACATAGCTAGCATCTACAGCCATGAGACCTGATGAGATCACCAAGCAAACGCAGAGAGAGAAAACTCCTAAGGACTGAGCCTTGGGAAAAGAGGAACTGGCAAAATTAGGAAATCAAGACAGAAAAGACTAAAGAAGGAGAAAATTAGAAATACCAGACAATGACTATACCATTCACATTTTCATGTATATCATTCCAGACCTTTTTTCCTTGCTTGCATATGGCTTCCTTTTTTAAAAGTTCACTTAGAAATATAATCTAAAATTTTACTTTATAGATCCCTTTTAAAATAAATTTTGAGTGTATCCATACATGTATGTGATATTCTAATAAAAGGTAATAAAAGTTTTATGATGAAAAGGAACTCTCTCTTCCAGACAGCCTGGTTAGTGGTCTCATCTCACATGTGGACAATATATGAATGTATGTGTATATATACACACATGTATTCACACATGCTTAGGATATGCACATTGTTCTGCCACTTTCTCTTTTCACTTAACAATGTATCTTAGATTTTGTTCCATATTGACATATGCAGAGCTTGCACTTTCTAGATATACTAGTATATTAAGATTGATTAATATGATAGCTACCCAGGTTATTCTAGTCAAAACTGTCAGGTGATCTTGCCTGGAGAGACCCCCACCACTGCCTCTGCCAGAGCTTTAGGTCTGTCTTTCCTTTCATCCCCTTTCTCCTTCTAATCATTCAGTTCTTGGTTTCTTCTGCTTCTCCTTATAGAAACATCTGCCGTGGATTGCTTCCTCTTGGGGTTTCTTTCTGCTTTGTCATGCAAAGGTGTAGCTATTCACTCACTAAATATTTATTAAGGATTTTCTACCTCTTTGGAACATAGTGTGAGTCAGGAGACAGAGTCTGCAGGAGCTCCTGTCTAACTGGAGATGCAGGATTGTAAACAAGTGATTACAGTGCCACTTTATATATAGTGCAGTAACAGAGAGAGAGCAATGGAATGCTTTGGGAGCATGGGGAGGGAGGGGGGAAAGGAGCGACTAACCTGGCATAAAAGGTGAAGCTACTATAAGAAAGACTAGGGCTTCCCTGGTGGCGCAGTGGTTGAGAGTCGGCCTGCCGATGCAGGGGACACGGGTTCGGTTCCTGCCCTGGTCCGGGAAGATCCCACATGGCGCGGAGCGGCTGGGCCTGTGAGCCATGGCCACTGAGCCTGCGTGTCCGGAGCCTGTGCTCCGCAACGGGAGAGGCCACAACAGTGAGAGGCCCGTGTACCATTAAAAAAAGGAAGAAAGACTATTTAAAAAATATATATAATACATATAAGATATATGATAACATATATATGCTCGTACACACACACACACACACACACACACACACATATGGCTAAACAAGACAGCTTCTGTCCACAGACCTAAGGATAAGGAACAGACTCCCTGGCCTGGGCGAGCAGGGCCTTCTTTTTTTTTTTTGCGGTACGCGGGCCTCTCACTGTTGTGGCCTCTCCCGTTGCAGAGCACAGGCTCCGAACGCGCAGGCTCAGCGGCCATGGCTCACGGGCCCAGCCGCTCCGCGGCATGTGGGATCTTCCCGGACCGGGGCACGAACCCGTGTCCCCTGCATCGGCAGGCGGACTCTCAACCACTGCGCCACCAGGGAAGCCCTAGCAGGGCCTTCTTGACCTGGCTTTAGGATATCCACACCCCTTTCCTCTGTCCCTGCCTGCCATTCTCTGTCCTTGGAGGCACTTCCATAACTCTGCTCTCACACATTCTGTTCCCTTGGCCTGGAACGCCTTTCCATATCTGAATACCTCTCAAGAGCACAACAGTGATAGTGATAATATCATTGTGAGAATGACAGTAGTCAAACAATACAAATAACTTTAGAATATATTATGCACAATTTACATGCAGTCTCATCTAATCCTTTTAACAACCTTATGAGACAGATACTGTTTTAACCCTATTTTTAAAATAAGGATGTTGAGGATAAAAGATATTAAACAGCCTACCCAAAGTCACATGACTAGTCAGTAGCACAGCGGGGATTTTTACCTAGCTCTAGCTAATTCTAGAGCCCACCTCTCAACTTTGTTGCTACTCAAAATTAACTCTTTAGTAAAATAATACTGCAACGTAAATATCTTAAGCAAAAATTTCCTCATATGTACTCCGATTATTTTATCACCTCACTTATTAGTGTAATACCCATTGCGATTACTTTTTACTTTTATTTTTCTTAATTGCAAAAGTAATGTTTATTATAGAAAAGTCAAAACTATGGATAAGCAAGATAACAAGAATAAGGTAATTATTATCCATAGTCCCACATTCTGGGGAAAAAGGACAATTTTAATCAAAAGACTACATACTGTATGATTCCATTTATTTGGCATTCTGGAAAAGGCAAAAACTGTAGGGA
>NW_006795376.1:1452948-1496356 GCF_000442215.2 Lipotes vexillifer
TTGCCAGGGGCTGAGCTACAAAGGGCATTAGGGCTGGTGGAAATGTTCTATACCTTGATTGTGGTGATAGTTACACGACTGCATATATTTATCGAAACTAATAAAACCGTACACTAAAAAAGTACACATAAACTATACCTCAGTAAACCTGACTGGAAAATAATTAACATTTTCCTGTATATCCTTCCACACTTTTCCCTATGCATATATATTGTAAATATATATACTTTAAAAATAATTTATATATGACTTTTATTACTATATTTGTTAGAATATTTCAAGATTTACAGAAAATTGCAACATTAGTATAGAGTTCTCATATCCACCTCCTACATAGTTAACAACTTGTATTAGTGTGATACATTTATTACAATTAATGAGCCAGTGTTGATACATTATTATTAACTAAAGTCCAGAGATTATTCAGATTTCTTTAGTTTTAACCTAGTGTGTCCTTTCTTTCCTGTTGTAGAATCCCATCCAGGACCCCACATTACTCTTATTTCTCATTTCTCTTTAGGCTCCTCTTGGCTGTGAGTTTCTCAGACTTTTCTTGTTTTGATGACCTTGCCAGGTTTGAAGTGCTGGTCAGGGATATTGTAGGATGCCTCACTATTGGAATTTGTCTAGTGTTTTTCTCATGATTAGATGGGGGTTATAGGTTTGGGGAGGAAGGCCACAGAGGATATATGCCATTTTCATCATATCTACATTAGGCTTTATAACCTACTTTTCACTCAAAAAACGTATCAAATGCATATTTTCTACTCACTACATATAAATCTATAGCCTTCTTAATGGTGATAATAATATTCTGTTGTATGCGTGTAGCAAAAATCGCTTACCCAGCCACCACCTCTTCTGGACACTGTAGTGTTTTCACTATTGCAACCAATGCTACTCTGTATATTTGTTCAAACATCTTTGCAAACTTGTCTGAGGATTTCCTTAGGTTAAGTCCTGAGCTGTGGAGCTGCTGAGGTAAATTGTATTCACTTTTTGTTGGTTGTTTAAAATGCTTTTGATACATAATACTGAAGTGCCCTCCAGAAAACTTATTATTAATTTGAGCTTCTAGCAGTCATGTTTCAGTGCTCTGTTTCCTCACATTCTATCTAGTGCTGATTATTATTCTTTTCAACCTTTATTATTTATTATATTAGAATATGTATTTCTTATTATTATTTTCAACCTCTGTCAATTGTAGTAGAAAATGTATCATGTTGCATTATATTTGTGTATTATCTTCTGCCAGACAATGAGCTCCTAAAGGAAAAAGACTATATCTTATGCATTTTCCAATATCCAGAGTCTAAGTTACTGCCTGAAAGAAATAGAGGATATGATCTGACAAGAGAATCCGTGCTAAGGAGAGAAAGGGTTTTCACCATCCCCGTGTGCAGTTGCATCCTCTGAGCCAATGACCTGTGTGCATTACGTAATTGAAAGGTGTGGCTGTAATAGTGTGAGCTTCAGACCAGGAAGGAGAGAAATCTACACTAGACCAAAAGAGGGTAAACAGGATCTTGCTGTTTTCCTCAACAAGCATGATGGCTAGGGATTTATTTTACCAACTCTGAAAAGGAGTATCACCTGATAGTTCCTTTAAGCTGTAATGCTATTAAAGCATTACATATCACAGCTTTTTAAAACAATTAGATATATTTGTGATTTCGAGATCAAAAAGAAAAATTTTCAGTCAATACCATCTTGTATTTGCGGCCTTACTTACCAGTAAAAGTTGCCAAAAATTTTCTTCTTCTTTTTTTCTGCACACTTCTCCAATATTTTATTTATACCTTTTCTTATAAAACCTTGACTTTCTCCCCTTCCCCATACTTAGTTCTTCCTAAATCTTGATGTCACTTATAAATGTATTATGTAACCATAATGATAAATGTCATTGTTTCAATTTGTTACTGGAAGGGAACGCGATACAAAAAGAAAACGAATCTGTATTTTCATAGTAAATGTCAATATTTTTAGTTTTGTTTTCTAGTTTTGCAAGATTGACTCAATAGGGTCTGAAAAAAGGAAAAAATGTTTTTGAGGTCTCATGGTAATTCATCACTCTTCTAAGATTATTAAAATTTTCAGTGGGAGATTTCCTCAAGGTACTGCTAGATCCCTCACATCTAAGAATTTCCATATGTTCCTTACAGGGGCTTCATCATCCCTCCTAGTTATCACTTAACCTCTTTTGAGTTATGGGAGTTCCCTTACTATATAATCTAGGCTGACAAAGACGGGGCCCCAAGTTGTAAGATAGGATAAAAAAGGGAGCCATCATCATTAGGGCATGATAAGAGAAATTCAAAAACCCAGACAAGTTCCTGGAGTAAGAAGTGCTCCAGTATTATGTAATTCTTTTTTTTTAAATTTTTGGTTGCATTGGGTCTTCGTTGCTGCACATGGGCTTTTCTCTAGCTGCAGCAAGCGGGGGCTACTTTTCCTTGTGGTGCACGGGCTTCTCACTGTGGTGGCTTCTCTTGTGGAGCACAGGCTCTAGGTGCGTGGGCTTCAGTAGTTGTGGCACGCGGGCTCAGTAGTTGTGGCTCGCAGGCTCAGTAGTTGTGGTGCACGGGCTTAGTTGCTCCGTGGCATGTGGGATAAATGCTTTAAAATTATGTCTTTAGTTTTTTCTCTCATGTCCTTAGTAATTTCTCATACTAATTGTCTTGGTTTGATTACTTAAAAATTATTCAGTGATTTTTTTCATTGAAGCATTATTAATAATTATGGTATTTGAAAAAGTAATAGTCTCTATTCAAGTTAGATTAGTTTGTTTTAATGGCATAGTTTTTGTTGCTACAAGTTATATTTATTATTCACCTAACAGTGCCTAGACTTACTATTAACTCCCAATCTAAAATTTAGTAATGTGTTAAGATGAATAGAAGCCAAAAGAAGAGGAGATAGGAAACAATGAGGACTTTAAACGTCATTTAAATTATCAACGTTGTCTACCTGAGACTGTAATTGAGAAAGAGGGGGATCAGAATTGAGTTACAAGAAGTAGCCTCTTACTGTTTCTATCTTTAAAGAATCAAACTTGATAAGGACTCTAGAATGTTTCCTTGACAATCTGAGGAAAGGAACTTGGGGCTCAAAGTCTCCTCAGTCACGCTGGAGTTTAGGCATTTAATGATCAAATGATAATCATCAGGCATTTAGGTAAACTAAAATGAATATATCTCACTGCATCCCATCACTTCAATTCCAGAAGGTTAAATCTTTTAGAATAACCTGAATATTACAGCTACATTAAACCTTTCAAATATGAAGTTAGGTATATAGAATTCCCAATATAGTATTTCAGAAAAGAAGTTCCACAAGGCCTATGAATCTCCTTGACAGAGTAACATGCAGAATGATGTCAGCCTAGTCAAATGTTTTGATAAAGCAAGACTTTCAGATGGAATGATAAATTTAGCCATTGTATAAGTCAGTCAAGATTTTCTGAACAACTCTGTGAACTTAAGATGGCAGAGGCAAACTTTCCCACGTGAAACAATGAGAGAACAATAAGTAGTAGCTTCTCTTCCTAAACTATGTTCCCATCATGTCTCTATCTTGCTCAGAAGCCTCCTGTCCTTCCCTCTTTCTTAGAGAAGCATCTCCCCAAATCTGTGCCATGGAACACTGGTATTCTAAAAGATAGTAATAGATCTTGCTGAAAAATAGATGCCTGTGGGAAAAAAGAATTCAAAAATGTGGTTTTAATTCTATGTATGTAAGAAAAACTCTAGGAACTCCCCTGGTGGTCCAGTGGTAAAGAATCTGTCTTGCAATGCAGGGGATGCGGGTTCAATCCCTGGTCAGGGAACTAAGATCCCACATGCCAGAGGGCAACTAAGCCTGCGTGCCACAACTACTCAGCTTGCGCACCTCAACTAGAGCCCGTGTGCTGCAAACTACAGAGCCCATGAGCTCTGGAGCCCACGCGCCCTGGAGCCTGCACGCCATAACTAGAGAGAGAAAACCTGCATGCCACAACTAGAGATAAGCCCTTGCATGACAACAAAAGATCCCCGCGTGCCTCAACAAAGATCCCGCGTGCTGCAGCTAAGACCCGACGCAGCCAAAAATAAATAAATAAATAAAAAATAAATAAATCTTAAAAAAAAAGAAAAACTCTAAACACCTTTAAGAACTTATTAACATGGAATAATTTGCCTTTAAGAAATGGAATGCCAACTTCTGTACATCAAAAATCACTTTTAAAAAGTTAAAAGACAATAGAGACTGGAGAAGTTACACGCTGTACATTTAAGTGACAAAAGATTGGTATCAAGAATATATTAAAGGACTTACCTGGTGGCGCAGTGGTTAAGAATCTGCCTGCCAATGCAGGGGACACGGGTTTGAGCCCTATTCCAGGAAGATCCCACATGCTGCGGAGCAACTAAGCCCGTGCGCCACAACTACTGAGCCTGCACTCTAGAGCCCGCGAGCCACAACTACTGAAACCCACACACCTAGAGCCCGTGCTCTGCAACAAGAGAAGCCACCACAACGAGAAGCCCACGCACCGCAACGAAGAGTAGCTCCCTCTCGCCACAACTAGAGAAAGCCTGCACTCAGCAACAAAGACCCAACGCAGCCAAAATTAAATAAATAAATAAAATGAAAAGAATATATAAAAAAGTGAGCAAAAGGTATGAACAGTAATTCACAGAGGAGAAAATCAAAATGATCAATAAACACGTGAAAAGATGCTCAAATTCACTAGTGATGGAGTGAATGCAAATTAAAACTAAAAATACCATTTCATACTCAGGTTGGCAGAAAACTAAAGAGTCTGATAATGTCAAGCGTTGTGAAGAATGTGAAACAGAATTCTCATACACTGCAGGTGGGAATATGAGTAAGTACCACCCTGGAGAGTTGATTGGCAATATCCAGTAAAGATATGCTTAACTCATGATCCAGTAGTTCTAAGTAGAAGCACATGTGCACAAGGAAATAGACAAGAAAATGTTCATGGCAACATTGTAACAGCAAGAATTATAATATTTGTGTCTCAGTGTGCCTAAATGGAATGGATATGTTGGGAAGTAGTCGTTCATTGATTCAGTAAATATTTATTGAGCTCCTGCAGTATGCCAGTGCTGTTCAGGGTGCTGGGTACACATCAGTGAACAAAACAAAAAATATCTGCTCTCACAGAGCTCACATTTTATTGTGGGGGTGGGAGTTGGGGGCGGGGAACGGTGAGATGTGTTGTGGAGAAAAACAAAGCAGAGGACAAGGAGGGACCGGGGGAGGTCTTGGGTGCTCAGGAAGCTAAGACCCTGCAGAGCGAGGGAGTGAGCTGCACAGACATCAGGGGAGAGCGTGGGAGGCACAGGAGGCTGCAAGTGAACTTGAGGCAGGAGGATTCCTGGCAATTCTGAGAAATGGCATTGGTGGGGTGGAGGGTTGGCAGGTGCCCGGAACCAGGTAAGCCTGAGCCCACTTAGAAGACCGCTGCTCTAACCCATGGGGCACTCGGTTACTGAGCGCTCATGATAATGCTCGGCACCATTCTCAGCTTTTTACATGTATCTTGTCATTTCACGTTCACAGTCTTCTTACGTCTTCTGAAGGTATTTAGCCTCATTTCATAGATGAGGCATGTCATTTAGCATATGCTAATGTATTCCAGTGAGTGTAAGATGCTCCAGGTCCACTGGAAGTCGAATCTTCCACCATCTGGGGCCTAATCAGTTCTAAGGAGTTTGTGTTGTATCCTCAAAGGCAATGTCATTCTTTTAAGGTTGTGCCCTGCCCCCCTTCCCTCCTGTCTCACTACCATTTGGGTGTAAAGATACTCTGTACAAGGACATGAGTCACTGCAAGCAGTGGTGGGCTCTGGAGAGGTGAACTAGAGTAACATGGCTCAAGGGTAGGAGGTAGGGAAACGGGCTTTCACTCTTGACCTTTTGTGCAGTTACAAATTTTTTTTTATCAGTATACATAATACATTTTCCAAAGAAGTAAAAACTGAAATTAACAATCTGGAGGTGAACTATTGAAAATATACAGTGATTTTTGGAAGAGCCTATTTCATATATTATAGCATATGCAGTGCTTGCTTTACTATGATGCACCTTGTGAAATGTCATTTTGTTTTGTGAAAACAAAATGAAGGAGCAGACTTGATGCAGCACCTGATACGAGAACCTGACCTGAAACATTACCTTTAGCATCAAGCAGCCACATTATGGGGAAAAAAAGAGCCCCTTTCACATTTAAAAAGATTTTTGCGTGTTATTTTGTATAGTAAAAATATAACATGAGAGATATTTAACATTAGGTATCATTTGTTTTTTTTTTTTGCTGTACACGGGCCTCTCACTGTTGTGGCCTCTCCCGTTGTGGAGCACAGGCTCCAGATGTGCAGGCTCAGTGGCCATGGCTCACGGGCCTAGCCACTCCGTGGCATGTGGGATCCTCCCGGACTGGGGCACGAACTCATGTCCCCTGCATCGGCCGGCGGCCTCTCAACCACTGCGCCACCAGGGAAGCCCATATCATTTGTTTTTAATAAAATGTTTTGATTCTATAAGTGGCTCTGTTAAAAATGGAAAAAAAATTCCATTTTGATCATTTCTTATCATTCATCTGAGGGGACATTTTTGGCCACCTATTTTAATTTGGGCAGAAACTGTAACTACTGATTTTCTGATGGTGTTACCCGAAGATGTTATTACATCAAAAAGCATTCAACTCCTGGTGGTCAATGTGAAGACATTGTAACGTTAAAAAGCACTCTGGGGGCTTCCCTGGTGGCGCAGTGGTTGAGAGTCCGCCTGCCGATGCAGGGGACACGGGTTCGTGCCCCGGTCCGGGAAGATCCCACATGCCGCGGAGCGGCTGGGCCCGTGAGCCATGGCCACTGAGCCTGCGCGTCCGGAGCCTGTGCTCCACAACCGGAGAGGCCACAGCAGTGAGAGGCCCGCGTATCACAAAAAAAAAAAAAAAAAAAAAAAAAAAGCACTCTGGGGTCAGTTTGCTTTGACAAAGAATAAAGATGAAACTCCTCAGGCCTTCTCATGGTGGTTCCCAGCCACTGTGCTTTCCTCTTTTGTGAACCTTCCTTTACCCAAAGTATTCTATCCTTTGTACCCTAGTTCCATTTCATTTCTTACATTTTCCAGACTTTGTTTTTATTCCTTCTTTCATTTAGACCCCTCCCACTCCACTTTTAAAACTGTGCTTTAAGGGCTAGAATAGATCTGCCTTTTTCTTTAAGCTTTCACTGACTGTCCTCAACTGCAGTGACTTTAACCTCCTGCCAAAATCCTATCATGTACCATTTCTTTACCTCACTTCGTCATTATCATTTACTGGGTGCAGAACGCAGAATAATGGCCTCCCAATGATATCCACATCCTAATCCCCAGAACCTACGAGTATGTTAGGTTACATGGTAAAGAAGAATTAAGATTGCAGGTGGAACTAAAGTTGTAAATCAGGAGATCTTAAAGTAGGCAGATTATCCTGGATTAGCCAGATGGACCCGCTGTAATCATGAGTCCTTTAAAAGTGGAAGAAGCAGAAGAGGGAATGAGAAAGATGCAGTGTGAGGACTCAGCCTGACATTGCTGGCTTTGAAGGATGCCATGAGCCAAGGAATGTGGGTAGCTTCTAGAAGCTGGAAAAGGCAAGGACACAGATACTCCAACAAGAGTGTCTAGGAGGATTGCCGCCCTGCTGACACCTTTATTTTAGTCCAGTAAGATCTATTGCAGACTTCTGACCTCCCAGACTGTAAGATAATAAATTTGTATTGTTTAAATGACTAAGTTTGTGGTAATATGTTACAGCAACAATAGAAAACTAATATACTAGGATTACTTAGTTCTCTTTTTAGGTATTTTGACATCATCCTCTTAAGTGATTTTAAGTTCTGAGAAGATTGCGTACCAAGCTTCAAATATCTTTATAGGCCAACATTATAACAGGGTCTTGAGCCCAGTGTCATAATCCAATACTAAGAATTGAGGAAAGTGAGGGGAGAGTTAACCCACTAAGAAACCCTGTACTGATTTTTAGATGTCATATCTACACACACAGGCTTTATTCACAGGGCAATCATTCTCGGCTTTACTAGTTCTGATAGGGGCCATAAGTATTTATGCTGGTATTACATAGCTCTCCTGAACAAACTTAAAGGGGAGGATATAATTTGTGCAGCTTCCTAGTGAGTCATTTATTCAATGCACATGATGTGAAGGGCTTCAGATTGCTGTTTAAAAAATGTACTTCCATAGCTTCACTGATGCTTGCGAAGCCAGTAGTTAATATTTACTGTGTGCTTATTAAGAGCCAGGTACAGTTCTAAGTGCTTTACATATATTGTATTATCTCATTTCACCTTACAACCCCATAAGTGGGGCCAGTTATCACCCTATTCTGAGGAAACTGAGGGACAGAGACCTTAAGTTGCCCAATTACACAGAGTTTGTAAGTAGTGGAGCAGTGATTCATCCCTAGGCAGCCAGTCTCCAGAACCCAAGCTTTGAATTTTAACTTGTGCAAAACCAGCAGTTTATCATAAAATCCTTCATACCTCAGGCCTGTGGTGTTTAGGTAAAAGTTCAAAAAAAATGTTAGTTATAGGGGCCTCCCTGGTGGCGCAGTGGTTGGGGGTCCGCCTGCCGATGCAGGGGACACGGATTCGTGCCCCGGTCCGGGAGGATCCCACATGCCGCGGAGCAGCTGGGCCCGTGAGCCATGGCCGCTGAGCCTGCGCCGCAACAGTGAGAGGCCCGCGTACCGCAAAAAAAAAATGTTAGTTAGAGGTGGCTCCTTATTCATTTTTCCCACCTCTTTCCAATCAGATTTGTTTCCTGATCAGAATTTGGAAAATATACCCAGTTGGCATCTCTAACTTTTCTGAGTTATTAGCTCTTTTCAAAGTTCAGGTAGGAATAGCATAATTCACCCTATTTACATACAGGATTTACTCACTTGTCAACGTTTGGATTTGAAATTGAATTTGACATTTGGGTTCCCAAAGAATATGTTTTTATTCCATTTCTTTACACTGGATTCTTATCCATAACATAACATACATCAAAGTATAAACAGTGAATATATCTGGTTGGTGAAATTTTGGGTGATTGTTATGCTCTTTGACCTTTGTTTTCCAAATTATTTTCATGAATGTGAAACTTCTATGATGAAAAATGCTAGATAAATATTAAATCACAAGATGGTTCATACTGCATAGATTTTATGTGTTTTTCTTCTATGCTGTTTTTAAAATGTATTTTCCCATCTTACTGATGCTACTTCAGTGACATCATCCTATTCTATAATATGAAGATATTATAATTTACTTTGCCGATATCTAATCACATTTTTTTCACATTTCAGTTGTGAGAAACAATGCCATAGTAAACATCTTTGTAACTAAACATCCATGTACTTTCATTATTTCCTTATGATACATTTCTAACTGAAAATGCTATACCAAGGATTTGCAGGTTTTGTAGAGCAAATTTTCGTGGAATTTTAAACATATGCCAAATTTCCCTTCAGAAAACTTGTACCACCTTTCTCTTCCCCACTAGCAGTGTTTGAAAGGCTAGATTTCCCCCTCCCTTGACAATACTGGATATTTTACCCTGCATTGTTTGTGAGTTTAAATATTTCCTTTTTGTATATTTGTGAGTTTTTTTTTGATTGCCTAATTTGATTTTTTTTGGTCCATTTAAAAAATCTGTCTGTTTTCCTTATTGATTGATAAAAGCTTCTTAAAGACATTAGCTCTTTGCCTAATTTTTTTAATGATTATTTTCTCTAGCTTTTCTTTGCATTTTGTTCATGGTGGGGTTTTTCTGCTTGTTTGTTTGACCTTGAATCAGGGGGAAGAAACTGTACAGACTCCTTGGTTCATGGCACACCTTTATCACTCTTTCATTTAAGGCTCTTCTCATGTGTTATCTATTATTTATTTTTTTCTGTTTTTCGTTATCCTTTGTCTCCAGTCTTATTGTTCTACCTACCCCTGGCCCTGGACTCCTGCTCCAAAGTGTGATGTCATTAATATATGTCCTTGAATATGTATACATTGTTTAATTATATAGATAGAGAAATATAGTGTTATTTTATGTGCAACTGTTTTAAATTTTCCTAAATTATACTCTGCTATAGATCTTGCTATGTCCCTTTTCATTTTCACTCAAGCTGTGATTTTAAGATGAATTCATGTTTTAGTATATGTATCTTTAGTAGTCCATCGAATAAAACTACAGCATTTAACTTATCCCTTCTAATGATGAAGACATAGCTTGCCACCAGCTCCCATCTGTGCTAAATAGCGTTGGCTTGACTATCCCTGTGTATGCCAATAGACATCACTGAGTGAGTGTCTTTAGGACAGGATTCTCAACCATTTTTGTGCTGTGACCTCTGTAGCAGGCTGGTGAAGCCAGTAGACTCATCTCAAAATATGTTTTTAAATGCGTAAGACAAAATACATGGGATTGCAAATGGTATGTTTCTTTGTTAATGAATTAAATATATGATAACTAATAACTAGCCATAAATAATAATGAAAAATGAAAACATGATTTCTGTTCATCCCAATGTCACAGATACTACCAACGTTAGTGTGGTTTGTTGTTTACATACCTAATCAAAGAAAACGCTAGATTTCTATATTTAGCATATATTAGCTCTTCCTTTGGGAGGATTTCCCTTTACCTGCATCTTTTTGGGCCATTCCTGTGTGGAGTTGTGTGTGTCCACATTCTGGTTTTGGCTCACACCAACATACTGAGTGAAACTGTCTTGACAACCAAGCCTGCGTTTTATCTTCCTCCATCATTTGGTCATAGGTGCAAAGTAAGGCATTGGTACAATAAAAGTAGGAGATATGGGAGCTTGGACTACCTGTTTATGTAATTTACTTGAGCCCTGGGGACATGCGGGACCTTATCTTGTATGTACCACTTACGTTTCATGATGGGTTACCGCTACACCCATCTGAATCTATGGTTTAGTGGATCTTCTAATCTCTAATTCATGATGGGTAGGTAGCTCTGGTCACACAGTCACTTGATGTCTCATGACAGGAAATCAGTCCCTACTGGGGCCTAATTGTACACCAGGAGCTGCTTTTCTTTTCTTTTCTTTTCTTTTTTTTAATGGTACGCGGGCCTCTCACTATTGCGGCCTCTCCCGTTGCAGAGCACAAGCTCTGGACGCGCAGGCTCAGCGGCCATAGCTCACGGGCCCAGCCGCTCCGTGGCATGTGGGATCCTCCTGGACCGGGGCACCAACCTGTGTCCCCTGCATCGGCAGGTGGACTCCCAACCACTGTGCCACCAGGGAAGCCCAGGAGCTGCTTTTTAAATGACAAGTAGTTCTCTGCCTCCAAAGACATCACTTTCCACCAGAATCCTAGGGTCTGAGTTACAACTCTCCTATCGAGGTTCTCCAGTGATCCTTAACATCCTTAGATCCTTAAATATCAAGTATACTTCTAACATCATTGGTTCTCGGTTAGCATATGACTTGAGTGGCTTAAAATTGCAGATGCATGTTCTCTTTCTCCAGGCCCCACTCGCTGGCAGCCCTCTGAACTGCTTGATAAATGGGTTGGGGCAGTATTCCCAAGTTTAGTATATACTGCCTCCAAAATCTAAAGAGGCCCCCCAATCCCTGTGCCCCTTGGTGGTGGTACAAGGACAATGACTTGTCCTGTTCCTTAGGTGGTCTGTCTGACATCCCAGGCTACTGGCCCTCTGAAAGTTTCACTGAAATAGCAGGCCTGTGAATCTTGGTAGTGTTTATCTCTCACCCTCTGGCATGCAGGGTTCTTACTACGGCATCCAGAGTACTTGTCACTTTCTATTCACCAAGTCTACTTAGCGTGATGTCGTAGTGGACCAGCTTGATTTTCCGGAGAATATCAAGATGATCAAGAATTTTGAGGACAATTTTATGAAGAAAGCAGAAGAGTTTAAAAGCCCTGAGTCAGGACAGTAAAATATACTGCTGTCCTTCTCATGTAAAGGTAAATTTTTTGGATCCTCTTTATTGTGGGGCAAGAACTATATACTGTGTACCAGAGCTTGTGTTGATCATTTCTGTTAAACATACTATACATCCAGCTTATCAGTTTCAGTTGGAGCTAGCCAGTGGTTAAGTTTAAAATGTCACCATTAAGCAACATGATCTATCTGTTTTTTGCGGCGGTCATACAGGTGAATTAAACAGGGAAACCAACACACTGCATCCTCTAAATATTTCAGAACTGTGTGAATTCTTGAAATTCCTCTTGGGATGTGTTTGGTTTACTATCTTGGCACTTCGACTGACTGTAGTGGGAGGACATTTTCAAGGATTTTTTTGTAGCCCTTCTTACCATGATAATTTTTACATAGTAGGTCACAGAATGTGAAAGTTCTGCCAAATGATAAGTATGTCCATTCAAATTTCACACCCGGGAACTAGGGAAATAACCACAGAATAGATTATTTCCTATCTTTAGGATTCTATTCTATTCTGCAGAGTTTTGGGGATCACAGTAACAATGGACTAGTGCCAGGCATCAAAGATATCACCTGGCATCCATAAGTCCTTACTCTACCCAGAGGTCTATGATGGCATCTTGGGTTTGATTGTTTCAGTGTCAGTTCAGGCCCTATTATGTAACAGTCCTCAAAAAAGTCTAGGAAGAGGGACTTCCCTGACCGTCCAGTGGTTGAGACTTCTCCTTCCAATGCAGGGGTTGTGGATTCGATCCCTGGTTGGGGAGCTAAGGTCCCACATGCCTCGTGGCCAAAAAACCAAAACATAAAACAGGAGCAATATTGTAACAAATTCAGTAAAGACTTAAAAAAAAAAGGTCCACATCAAAAAAATCTATTAAAAAAAAAAAGTCTAGTAAGATTCTTTTCTCCAGTGTAAAGTTTCTGTTTTAAATGGCTGCAAGAGGTTTTAAAGAAAGATTGGAAGAATTTTTTTTGTGCAGACTTGAGGAGGTATTATAAAGTCCTTCCTCAAGGAGACCCATACCCGCCTTTAATCATGGGATCTGGTCTATGAACTGGCTTAAAACTCAATGAGAGACCACAATATTTTTCTATTTTGCAGCTGATGTCAGTCTTCTCAGCAGTTATTTTGTTATTTTGTTTTTCATTTTCCAAGGCAGATAAGTAACGCCTTGATTGGGTATCCATCCCTCTGTCTTGTTCCTAGCAAGGTCATAATCTGTAACCATTACCACAGCTTTCTGTAAAGACACTGTTCGCCATTCCAGCCTTGCTGTCAATTACGGTAGTTATGTGTATATTGACTCTGTCAGGTGCCATTCCCAGGCCTCTGCCGTTCTAGAATCTTATCACCTCTATTGAACGCTGGTTGCAAGGCAGCAGCTCTTCAACACAGAGGAAATGTGTCATTGAGTTTCTCAAAGATCCCAATTCAAACTGCTTGATGCATTTCTCATTCCCTTAGTGAAGCCAACGTCCTCTAGGGCTTCCCGGGGAATATGGTCAGACAGTGCGTTCTCAGATTATGTGTAAGAAGTGTGATAAATCTATCTTAACATTTTCACCTCTCTGACCTTTATGACCCCTTCCTTAATATTCTGCCAAAGTAGCTCTGGCATCTCAACCTTGCTTACAGTAAGACATCTAGATGGCCACACTTCAAGAGCCCATCTCAGCATCATGTTAGAATAACTCCAGATTTCCTTCCCAGGAGGCGTAACCCCAGGTCACAGGAGAGTGCTTCAGTGTCAGCAAGTTCTCCACTGTGCAGATTTATATTCTTTGCCCCTTACCACTGCCCTGATCGATTGAGCACTCTCGAGATACACTCCCACACGTGCTCTTGCACTTCTTGCCAGCATTTATTATTCTGGTCCTGTGATTGTTTTGATTGTATAAGCTATTTCCTCCCAGAGTGGGAAATGTTTTTTCCCAGTAAACGCTTGTTGTTCCTGAGGCGGTGAAGGTTGTAGTGGCATATCTTAAACAGAAAAAGCATTGTCTTACAAAGCAACTGACTCAGGTGAGGTTTTTGTAAAGCTTCCAGCCATTGTGAATTTTTCTCTCTAGCAAGGGGGAAAGGATTGGTGCTTCTGGCAGAAGTTTCATGGACATTTGGGGATTCAAGATATTCTGATGTATCCACCTAAATGTCACTATCCCGGATGTCAGGATACAGCTTTCCCTAGCAGGGCCCTGACTTTGGCACGGAAGACTTTTTGAGGTTGTGTCTTCACTCTCCTTTGCAGTTTTGCCACTCTTACAGTTAAGTCTGAGGCCTAATTTTTTAAGCATATATTGCCCTACAGCTACAGGAAATGAGGGTCATTTTATTTATTTTTATTTTTCACCTTTCTCTTTTTATTTCCTTTTTTTAAATAAAGGTAAAATTTACATATAGCAATGTAAATACATATTAAATGTAGAGCTTAGTATATGTTTACATTTGTGTATATGATTATAACTGCTACCCAATCAACATACAAACCATTTCCAACACTCCAGAAGGCTTCTTCATATCCCCACCCAATCAACATTTTCCCCAGAAAGGCATGACTATTTGATTTCTTTCATCATAAATGCATTTTTCCTGAGAATTCCCTGGTGGTCCAGTGGTTGGGACTCTGCGCTTCCACTGCCATGGGCCCGGGTTCGATCCCTGGTTGGGGAACTAAGATCTCGCAAGCTGTGCAGCATGGCCAAAAAGAAAAAAAGCATTTTTCGTATTCTTTTTAGAATAATTTTTTAAAAGTAAATTTATGTATTTATTTTTGGCTGTGTTGTGTCTTCGTTGCTGCGCACGGGCTTTCTGTAATTGCGGTGAGCAGGGGCTGCTCTTTGTTGTGGTGCGCGGGCTTCTCATTGTGGTGGCTTCTCTTGTTGCGGAGCACGGGCTCTAGGCGCGCGGGCTCAGTAGTTGTGGCTCGCGGGTTCTAGAGCACAGGCTCAGTAGTTGTGGCGCACGGGCTTAGTTGCTCCACGGCATGTGGGATCTTCCCGGACCAGGGCTTGAACCCATGTCTGCTACATTGGCAGGCGGACTGTAAACCACTGCGCCACCAGGGAAGCCCTTTCCTATTCTTTAACTTTGTAAAAATGGGTTCGTGTTTTGTACTCTTGCTCATCATTATGTCTGTGAACATATTATGTTGTTGTGTGAAGCAGTAGCTCTTGTTCATTGCTGTTTGGCATTCCATCGTTACCATAGTTCATTCATCTGTTCCCCTATTAATGGACATTTGGGTTATTTCCAGTTTGTGCTATTATGATAAAACTGCTATGCACGTTACTTCATGTGACTCATGGTGAACATAAACACTTATTTCTTCGGGAAGTAGAATTTTCCCAGAGTAGAATTGCTCAGTTATTGACCATATGTACATATACCTTTAGTTAAATACTGCCAAGCAGTTTCCCAAAGTTGTTGCACTGACTTAAACTCCCCTTCCAGCAACAAATTCCGCTTGCTCCGCATCCTCACCAGGTATTTACATCATCCTGACAGTTCTTTTCATTTAAGTCATTCTTGTGGGAGTGTAGTAGTATCAAATTATAGGTTTAATGTGCATTTCCTTGATGAATAGTGAAATTAAATCATCTTTTCATATGCATTTTGCCATTGTTTATCCTCCTTGTGAAAAGGGTTTTGGAGGCAGTATTTTTTTTTTTTAATTGAAGTATAGTTGATTTACAATGTTGTGTTAGTTTCTGTAGTTTCTGGTGTATAGCAGAGTGATTCAGTTATACATACATATACATATTCTTTTTCATACTCTTTTCCATTATGGTTTATTATAGGATATTGAATCTAATTCCCTGTACTATACAGCAGGACCTTGTTGTTTATCTATGTTATATATTGTAGTTTTTGTCTGCTAATCCCAAACTCCTAATTTATGCCTTCCCCCCACCCGCCTTCCCCTGTGGTAACCATAAGTTTATTTTCTATGTCTGTGAGTCTGTTTCTGTTTTGTACATAAGTTAATTTGTGTCATATTTCAGATTCCACATATAAATGATATCATGTGGTGTTTGTCTTTCTCACTTTTTAAATTTAGCATGATAATCTCTAGGTCCATCCATGTTGCTGCAAATGGCATTATTTCATTCTTTTTTATGGCTGAGTGGTATTCCACTGTGTATATACCACATGGAGGCAGTTTTCAAAAATCCAGCTACATGAGTTTCTTTTATTCTTATTGATTTGTAAGAATTCTTTATGTGTTCTGAATCTAAGTACTTTGTTGAATACATGCTCCAAGTCCTTGGCTTGCCTTTTAACTCTCTTAATGGTGTCTTTTGATGAACAAAAGTTCTTAATTTTAATGAAGTCCAATTTATCTATCTTTTCTTTTTTTTTAAATAAATTTATTTATCTATTTATTTTTGGCTGTGTTGGGTCTTGGTTTCTGTGTGCGGGCTTTCTCTAGTTGCAGTGAGCGGGGGCTACTCTTCGGTGCAATGCACGGGCTTCTCATTGCGGTGGCTTCTCTTGTTGTGGAGCGTGGGCTCTAGTCACATGGGCTTCAGTAGTTGTGGCACACGGTTCAGTAGTTGTGGCTCGTGGGCTCTAGAGCGAAGGCTCTGTAGTTGTGGTGCACAGGCTTAGTTGCTCCGCGGCATGTGGGATCTTCCCGGACAAGGAATCAAACCCGTGTCCCCTACATTGGCAGGCAGATTCTTAACCACTGCACCACCAGGGAAGTCCTATCTATCTTTTCTTATAGTTAGTGCTGTGTATGTTCTGTTTAACCCCAAGATCATGAATATGTTCTCTGTTTTCTTCTAGAAGCTTTATTTTTTTTTAATTTTTAAAATTTTTATTGGAGTATAGTTGTTTTACAATGTTGTTATTAGTTTCAAGTGTACAGCAAAGTGAATCAGTTATAGGGGCTTCCCAGGTGGTGCAGTGGTTGAGAGTCTGCCTGCTGATTCAGGGGACGCGGGTTTGTGCCCCGGTCCGGGAAGATCCCACATGCCGCAGAGCGGCTGGGCCCGTGAGCCATGGCCGCTGAGCCTGCACGTCCGGAGCCTGTGCTCCGCAACGGGAGAGGCCACAACAGTGAGAGGCCCAAGTACTGCAAAAAAAAAAAAACAAACAAACAAAAAAGTGAATCCCTATACATATATCCACTCTTTTTTTTAGATTCATTTCCCATATAGGTCATTAAAGAGTATTGGGTAGAGTTCCCTGCACTTAAAAGCTTTATTGTTTGTTTGTTTGTTTGTTTGTTTTTCGGTACGCGGGCCTCTCACTGTTGTGGCCTCTCCCGTTGCGGAGCACAGGCTCCGGACGCGCAGGCTCAGCGGCCATGGCTCACAGGCCCAGCCGCTCCACGGCATGTGGGATCTTCCCGGACCGGGGCACGAACTCGTATCCCCTGCATCGTCAGGCGGACTCTCAACCACTGCGCCACCAGGGAAGCCCAGCTTTATTGTTTTAATATTTACATTTAGGTCCATGATCTACCTAGAATTACTTTGGGGATATGGTGTGAAGTAGAGGTCAAAGTTCACTTTTTCCATATGGATATCCAGTGGATCCAGAACCAATTATGGAAAAGACACTGACATGGAAGACTTTTTATTTTTATAGTGGGCTTTGCGTTATAGCTGAATGACATGAATATGTTTTCTTTTATCAAGACTTTTAAAGCAGTTAACAGAAGCCAAACCATTCTATAATTCTTGTAATTACTATTGCCATCTGTTCCAGTCCCAAATTACCACATAACCGTGCTATGCCTTCTACTGCCACCACATTACAGTCCAACATGGGCGATTGCAATTTGCGAAGCCATTGTTATCAGGGATTATAACCATCTTACATACTACCAACAATGGGGTTCTTTTTGCTGCATGACCAGTGGGTGATCCAGGTTTAGAATCCTGTCTTTTTTAAAAAATAAATTTATTTTTAAATTTAGTTTTGGCTGCATTGGGTCTTCATTGCTGTGCGCGGTCTTTCTCTAGTTGTGTCAAGCAGAGGCTACTCTTCGTTGCGGTGCGCGGGCTTCTCATTGCTGTGGCTTCTCTTGTTGCGGAGCACGGGCTTTAGGCACGCAGGCTTCAGTAGTTGTGGCTCGTGGGCTCTAGAGTGCAGGCTCAGTAGTTGTGGCGCATCGACTTAGTTGCGCTGCGGCATGTGGGATCTTCCCAGACTAGGGCTCGAACCCGTGTCCCTTGCACTGACAGGAAGATTCTCAACCACTGTGCCACCAGGGAAGCCCTAGAATTTTGTCTTGAGGGTTTTCTTTCTGTGGCTACTTCTGGTATCAACTTGTTTTTTCTGGGTTTCTCCCAAAGCAGAACCTGGGTCTAGGGTTACATGCAAATAGTTTATTTGGGCTGTGATTCAAGGAAGCAGAAAGGAGGGACCAAGGAAATTGCACTAGGGAAGGAGAGGAAGGCAACACTGGGCTGCATTATTAGGAGACGGATTGGTGCTTGTTCCTGCCGAGAACTTCTGCAGACCTCTGTCACAGGGAGAAGATGAGAAGCATTTCCCCGAGCAGCTGGTTTGTGCTTCTGGGTGTGTTGTGTCAGTACCAACGAGCTACCACATTGTCCTATACCACTGGCCCAGAGAAACCACGCACAGGAAACAAGAGTGTGTGGTCCACTCTCGAGGAGAGATGCTGTAAAAGAAAGAATGGAAGCCTGTGTGAAATCAGTTGTATCACAGTCAAATGTGAGAAAAGGAGATGTACACAAAAGGTTTCCAGTTCATGGGACCCAAGAGTAACAATGCAGCTGGTATCAAATGTATATGAAATCAAGTACTCGAAATCTCATTAGGTGCTCTCTCCATATCTGCTTTTCTCTGTACATCTCATTCGTTTCCAGCTCCCGTCAGTATAGCTTTGTTTGATTCACAAACGGTGGGTGAGTGGGAAATGAACATCCATGTCTTTTGTGTTTATGTGTTCCCTATTCAATATGGCAACCAGACAGAACCGCAAGTTCTTTATTCCAAGTTCAAATTCCCTGAAATTCAATGTGAGCAGATCTGACTTACATTATGTCTAAATAGAAGTGTTGATTATTATTGTGTTTTTTGCCAGCTCTCTGTATTCCCTCTACTATGAGAATGTTAAAGAAGAAACATGGGGCAGAAGAATTGCCATCAACCCATGGCTGATAAGCAGTGTGAATGAGATATAATCTTTTATTGTCTAAGCCACTGTGATTTGGGGGTTGTTACTGCAGCTTACCTAGTAAAAGTTGACCAATCCACATGCCGTGGCGACTGCTGACAATCATGTTTTGACTGCAATTATCAGCTGGGTATATCTGACTCAGATATCTTTTATAATTACCTGAAGTTCTTTAACTCAGGAATTTTTATAAGTAAAGCAAAAAGATTAATTAGAGTTACTGGGACCTCACTGTGAACATGTACCACATAAATTTTACTCAGCAGTCATCTTAAATATACTCAAGATATTAAGCTCTTTAGGTTATAAGTAAAAGGGACATCTTTCGGCAGAGTTTAGTAATGGCGATTATTATAAAAATATAATTGGCAAAAAGAGAGAGAGAATCTCAAAGGAACTTAAGGCCAGTAGATATCTTCAGAATCTGGAACATGTCCAAGGCAGTACAGGGTTATGCGTGCGCTGGTATTAATATGACTAATAATCTTGATCTCTGCTTCTCTTGCTGTCTTTTTGCGTCTCTTTCTGCTACCACCTGGCTTCCTCACAGTCTATTTTATGCACTTGCTCTTCCTCATAGCTTTTTCTATATCTATCATTTCTGAATTTTAGTGCCTTCAGCTTGCTCATAAGTTTGGTTTGCCCTTGGTTCCTTCTAGGACATCGTTGAAACTTCAACTACCAATATTAGTTGCCTCATCTATAGTCTCCCATCTGTATTCAAATTCCTGATTTTATTTGACCCAGCTGTAGTGGGCTGAATAGCGTCCTCCCAAATTCATGTCTACTCAGAACCTTAGAATGTGACCTTATTTGGAATAAGCGTTTTTACAGATGTAATTAAGGCATGAATATCAAGATGAGATCATCCTAGAATAAGGTGAACCCTAAATCCAATCATGAGTGTCCTTATGAGAGACAAAGAAGGATAAGAAATAGAGTCACAGAGAGGGTAAAGGCCATGTGAAGACGGAGGCAGAGATTAGAGGGTAGCCAAAAGCGGAAAGAATGCCAAGAATTGTCAGCCATGTGAAGCCAGGAGAGAGGCATGGAATGGATTCTCCCTTGGAGCCTCCAGAAGGAACCAACCCTGCCAACACCTTGATTTCAGACTCTGGCCTCTAGAATTGTGAGAGAATACATTTCTGTTTTAAGTCATCCAGTTTGTAGTAATTTGTTATGGCAATTACAGGAAACTAATACCCCAGCTCATCTCTGAGGGCTTTTAATAGTCCTAGGCCATTGGCTGGGCTATGGATTGGCCACCCCTGGGTGAAGTGCTTAGAGCAGGGTCATCAGTAGGGCTGTGAAAAGGGTGATTTCCTTTGAAATGACCCTGGACATAGGAGACATGTATCTGGCATGTCTAAAACAATTTAATGCTTGGCCGCCAAGCATCTGTACTCTTCTTCCCTGATGGACAAAATGTCTCAGTTGATGTGATTCAACTCCCCCACGCAGCACTGCCTATGTCCAATCAGACAAACGTCTGGAGGTGATGTCACAGGAGCATTTCAGAATTTACTTGTCATTATCAGAATCCTCATTTTCTGGGCAATGTCCATTTCAATGTCCTCTATTCAACTGAAATCCCGATTGGTATTACGCTGTTGCTATTCAGAATTCTATAAATAAAGCTAAAGTTCTCAAATTTGAGCCTGATCTACTTTAAAAGGACATATACAGCTGAAAACCCTCAGTCTTGACTTCAGTCATTTAAACAATAACGCCACCTTACAATGTATTAAAATAAAGCTATGAGTATAAACCTGTAGAGCAAGAGTTGGCAAAACTTTTCTTAAAGACTAAGATAGTAAATATTTTAGGCTTTGTGGGCCGTATCACTTCTATCCTATTGTAGCATGAAGATAGCTGTAGACAGTACATAAAATGAATGAGTGTGGTGTCTTCCAATATTTGGGGACAACGAAATTTGAATCTCATATAATTTTCACGTCATGAAATATTCTTCTTTTGATTTTTTTCCTCCAACTATTTAAAAATGTAGAAACCATTCTTTGCCAGTGGCTGTATAAAAGCAGGCAATGGGACATACTTGGCACATGGGCCATACATAGTTTGCCAACTCCTGCTATAGAACTTTGGGCTCTTTGTCTACCCAAAGTCACCCCTTATTTTGCTAATGGGACCCTAATTTCATTTGGGGAATGTTTTTCCCACCTCCACTTCTCATTGAAAACTATCTGTCTGCCTCACGTTGTGCTACAGGAGATATGGCCTTGGGTATAGTGACTGGTTCGACCAGAGTGCATACTGCAGTTGTATGGGGTCTACTTTCTCTTTCCACAGAAACTTGTAGCAATAAGGACATGATTGTAAGCCTGGAGATGCCAGAGGCTACCACATGAATCTTAAGAATGAAGCTGACACAGCAGAAGGCTGAGCCAAGAAACTTAAGAGAAACTGAATTTTGATTACATTTTTGGAGCCCCTGGATCAAGCTACTCATGACACTAAACAACCCCAAGGCTACATGAATAAATAAATTTTTCTTTCCTATTTAAGTGAGTTTGAGTTTGGGTTCTCTGTCACAACAACAGGATACTAACTGAGGCAAAATCTTTCACCTTGACATTTATTAGAACTACAAAACAAAAACAAAATTTAAAACTAGATGCCAACTTAATTACCAAACCAGAAAAGTTCAAATCAACAATGCTATAGATGTTGTTTTACTGAAACTAAATTTCTCTTCCCAATGTGAATATGGCATTGGCTAATATGTTGTGGGTTGTTTGGAGTTTTGCATGGCTTTGTGTCCTACACAGAAGGTGTGTGATCTGCAATGAATAATTTCTTCACTGCTTTTCTCTATTTGAACTATTGCAAAACTTTCATTCACAGAGCCTGCTGTGACAGCATTCAGTCTTGTCTTGGTACAGATGTACAATTTACACAATAAGTCACCCTCTTTACTTTCCTCTTTTGCTAAGACAAAGAAGAGCATCATTGTGCTTGCCTTGCAAATTATATTGATATCAAATTAAACTTTGATTTTATTAAATTACTTAAGCCAAAGTCTTTGATCTGTGAAAATATTTTTCAACCATGAACGGAAAATAAAGCTTTGTGTTTTTAACAAGAAACAAATTCAGCTGTGGTGATTGTGTCAGCCATTGGGACATGCCAACTGTTGGTAATTAAGCAAGCCTGTGATGTCTAACCTGCTTCATTTGTTTGTGGCCCTTTTTCTGTACCTTCCATTGATTCCCACTTGTGTCCCATGATTCCCTTCTTTGGTGTGGTCTATTACTTCTGTTAGGGGTTTTAAACTAATTGCACAATTTGCTAGAGTCTCTTTGTCTACAATTGCATGAAGTCCTTATATTACTTTTCAGTTGGAATACTATAATCTGTACTTGTGCTACTTGTTTTAACCAGGAATGGTGTATTATTGCTCCAGAAATCCTGCAAAGATCTCAAAAACACTGTGGCTTATAACAGGAAGCATTTCTATTTTTGCTTACAGGCCTGCAGGTTAGCAGGGGTAGCTCTGCTTTAGGCTGCAGGTTGGCTTGTCTTGGCTCTTGGCTTTAGGTCAAGTGTAGGACTGCCTGCGTATCTTACTCTGGGGCCCATACTGATGGGCAGCAGCTAGCTGGTGCATGCCTCTTCATGGCAATCACAGAGTGCTAGAGACTGAGTCAAAGAAGGCAAGGACATTTAGGTCCTTTGTGCATGTCATGTTCACTGACATCCCATTGACCAGAGCAAGTTACATGGTGCAACATCAGTGAAGTAAGGAAATACACCCATCCACTCTAGTGTGCTGTAGGTTTACATGGCTGAAGGATGGAGGGAAGAATTGTGAGCAATAATCCAGTCTAGTACATATGGCTTCACTTTGTATGAACTCTGTCTCTGCTCCTCCAACCCTCTGATCTCAATTTCTATTGCTAATATGCCCTGTGGGAGTGAGAGGGCTTTCTATAGCTATTTTGGATTTTAAAGGAAGAGAATAGTTTCCAGATAGCTTAATGGCTATAAATCCAGTAGCTGTTACAGCTGAGTTTCCATTTTGGCTCAACCTTCTGGCTTCTTTGTTGATTTATTTTTATGATAAAATTAATATTTTAAAATATATTAAGATTTAATTTTGTGTTTTAATGCAGTAAAAAAAAAATGTATATGATTCTATTTTTTTGATGTATCCTTAAATATACAATGTAACTAGTAAGACAATAAGGGGTCTTATTCATAGCCGGGTTTGTAGGACCTAGCATAGTGCTGGGCGTATAAAGTATGCTTGATAAATATTTGTTACTTGAAGTACATTGCTTTCTTACTAATTGTTACTGATCACTAGGTAGTAACTTGTACATGAATAGACATTTTCTTGTTTAATGTATATATAATTAATATCCTTCAACTTCATCCATCTGTTAACTGTACCAAAAAGGTGTTTATGGGCTTCCCTGGTGGCGCAGTGGTTGAGAGTCCGCCTGCCGATGCAGGGGACACGGGTTTGTGCCCCGGTCCGGGAAGATCCCACATTCTGCGAAGCGGTTGGGCCCGTGAGCCATGGCCGCTGAGCCTGCGCATCCGGAGCCTGTGCTCCGCAACGGGAGAGGCCGCAACAGTGAGAGGCCCGCGTACCACACACACACACACACAAAAGGTGTTTATAATGTTCTATGTAGAAAGGTGATAAGTTTGTGTTTGCTCTTTTCAGGACTAGTACAAATTGTTGGTTGTGGTTTTTCTCAGGTTTGTTTCAAAAATTATTTACTTACCCCTTTGATGTGCTAAGAGTCCTTAGAAGAATATCTAAATGGATATTTAGAAATATGTACCAATACAGGGCAAAATCTACTAATTTTCAAGTGTATAAATATCAGCCAGTGAAAATACCATTTTAAATTGCTTTAAAAAAGCATTTAAAATTAAAACTGGGTATGATATAAAAGGATCATAATGCATGAGAAAGGTAGTAAAAAGAATAAGTGCTCCTTGAAAGATTATTTCCTTCTTAGAAGGAAGTAAATTGATTCCTGGAGTTGATTTTATGAAAACTGAACACATCATAAAACAAAATGAACTTAGTTGAAAGTTTGCTTTTTATAATAGGTCATCTACTGAAGAGAAGAGCAAGACCAAAGTAATTAAATGCCTTCTTGGGTTTTTTTTCCCAATGATTCTGAGAGTTCAGGCTATTTCCTTTGCTTTTTTACAGGAAACATTTATTATAGCTTAAACATGCACTAATGTCTCTAGTTATAATCATCTTGCCAGATATACTTAAGGCATAAAGAAAGGAAGGAAACTAATATTCATGAAGTGTCTACTATATGTCTGGTAAGGTGCTAGAAGCAAAGACTTGTTGAGATGAGAAATATTCTTGTTTCAGAGAAGAGGAAACTAGGTTCAGAAGTTTAAATGTCAGGGTTTTTTGACTCCAAAATCATGTTCTTTGGCACAAGCTAAAACCGGAGAAAACTGTCCATTTGATAGTGTAGTAAACTGGCATGAACTCCACTTGCAAGTTTAGTAATTGCAGTTTAGTAAAACCAAGTTTTATTTAGAGATAAACAAACAAGTTTGTACATATGTTTTGCAATAGACAAATCACAGTGGTTCAAAGTCTTACAGTGGGTATTCCCCAGTGCCACATAAGAGGTCCCAAGGAATGGTTCAAATGTGAATCTACCCACTGGACGCTCTCCAGTCTTGGGCTTGGGTTGACACGTTGATTCCTCCTGGCTGCAATTTCTGCTTGAGGTTGTCCCTGCTGTGTCTGCAGTGCTGACCCTACCCCTCAGCTCCAAATCCACTTCTTCTGGTGGTGCCTTGTTTTCCTTGTGCTTCTAGACTCACTTTCCTACTCTGGAGAAGCCTCCAGACACTCTATTTTGACATTTCTTGATTTAGAAGAAGGCTTCCAAATTCCTCCTAATCCCAGCAGGAGGTATCTCTTTCATCAAATACTTTTCCCAAATTAAAGGATTCTTTCCTTGATTATCAATTATCAACATTTATCTAGTGTTTGTGGTCTTTACAATCTGCTACTAATCTTTCCATCCTGTCCTCAAAGAATTTGTAATCTACTGAAGGAGAGAAGCTGTTTACATAAAAATAAAAGCTGCCAAATGAGAGCTATGGGTAAGAATAGTAAGCATTACAAGACTTCCTAGGAGGGAAGGATGAACCTGGACTGTGGTTCTCAGGGAGCTGAGACTAGAGCTGGCCTTAAAGGGGCTTGTTGACCCGAGGTCTTTCACCCCCCAATCTAATATCAGGCTCTGGCTGGCATTAAAGGACACATCAAAGACGGGAGGAACACAATGGGGCTGCCATTCTGGAGGAACAAAGGCATCCACATACTCTTTCTCCTGTACTGAGTCATCTTCCCTCTCCCCCTGCAGAACTTTAAGAGGGTTTGCTTTCTTCCCGGTCCGTCACTTCACTCAAAGAGCTCCGTGCTTATGAGAAAAGCTGGTCTGGTTCTGCTCTGGGCCTAAGGGGAAGACATATTTGTGGTTTCTATCTTGTCTGGCCCAACTCACAGAGTACGAGATAAATCTCAGGCAGAAACTCTAGTCAGAGGAGTAGCTAGCATGCATTTCCCTCGAAAGAGCTGTGTCCTATTTCTCTGGAATCCTATGCAATGATGAGACAGGATAGCAATAAAAACTGGCTAAGGGCTTAGATTTGGGAATAAAAAAATATTTTCCTTAAAATAGCTGTTCTAAGTATAACAGTAAGAGTTGGGCAAGGTCTAGAAGACTTCAACAGAGCTAAAGGCAGAATTTGGAAAAATATCTGATTATTTTTCCACTTCTCCAGAAGTTGACAGGACTAGGTGCTCAGGATACCTGAGATCAGAGGTTTTCTGTGCTTCTAGGTTCTTCACACATGTTCATAATACCTGGTGAGGTGGTAGCTCCATTATAAAAGACTAGAGAAGTTAACTTGCCCACGTTTGTGAAACTATTAAGTGACTGATGAAACACTTGATGGGATGTGAATATAGGTTCATGGATTGAACTTGTTTTTAATTAATGTAATTGAAGAATTAGCAACCTGAGAATCAAATGAATAGTTCCAGACTGCTCCACTGCTCTAATTCACTAGCTCAGCTAAATTTTAATGTGTATGAGGATGCTGATGAATTAATGTTACCTCTCCCAAGTAATATATTTGCATTTGTTACTGGCATTAGGATATATCTTAACCCAATTATTGTTTTTTTTTTAAGCAATATAAACTTGCTGCAAATGAAAACTTACTCCAAATCCCCTTAAATAGAAGTGCCTAAAGCACAGCAGTTCTGGCTCAAATGGGAGATGGTGTAGGGAGTGGGTGGTGGACTTGCAAAATCTTTTTTTCCTTCATTTATTTTTTCCCTCCAGGTTGCCCCTGACTGACTCCAATGGAACTCTCTGCTCTAAATTATACATGTGATGACCAATCCCAAACTTAATCCCAGGGGGATGAGAACTCTAATCTGGTAGGTCTCCAGAGGTCTTCGAGTGTTCACCCTACAGGTGGACACTGAGACTTTCATGGCAGCTATACCTTGCCTATAGCTCCTAAGTCTCTTTCCTTTTGAGGAGATTGACCTAATCTAGATAGCAGAAATTTTCTCCAGTTTAATTATGTCATTTTGATTACAAAAATTAGACAAATAACCAAGAGCTCTCTCCAAAACTCACATCATCTCATGGGTAGAGGCTTGAGGAAGGGAGTGGTCAAGCTCTGTTTTGTAACTCTATCTGGTTCTGAGAGTTGCCCCAATTTACTTACTTCACCTACCCCACCGCAGCCCCAGAATGAAAAACATAATGTAATTATGTTGTGATATTTCAACTTAATAGTGAAGAATGTTTTTAATTTTTTTTAGGAGACTAAACCTGCAAAGACTGATTGTATTGTATATTCACAGGCCATAATTTCACTGATATTCTCTTTATATATTAATTCTCCATGAAAATGAAAGTCTTTTAAATGTTAACTTGGTTTTTTTTCACTAAGTTGATTCTGCTAATAAGCGCAAGAATGCAAAATTCACATTGCACATCATGTCAATCAAGTATTTTAGGCATTCCTAGTGCAGTTTGATAAAACATCTTTTTTAGGTCCTTTATAGTCTCAGGAAAAATAAGTTATAATGTCAGAGGGTAATCTATTTTCCTTGGTGTATTACTTTTATCAGGTGTAAATGTGTTTGCCTGCAAGCAACTGAAAATGCAGGAAAGAGAGGCTTAAACATGTAAGAGATGTACTTGCCTCAAGCAATGAGATATCTGGGGGCAAGCTTCCAGAGTGGGGATGATGCCTTAGCAATGCCTTCATGTGGCTCTCATTTTCGTGGTTGAAAGATAGCTTCACTTCAGGCATCATGTTAGTTACAAGTGGGAAGAAAGAGGAAGAAGGAAGGGCAAAGTGTAAAGGAAGTTGCCAGTCCAGTCTTTAAAAAAACTTTTTTATAAACCTCAGGCAGAGACTTCTGTTTACACTGCATTGACCAGAACTGGATCACAGGGCCACCCAACTTCTATCCGCCAAGTACAGGAAAGCAAGTATCTCTCTTTACAACCTGCATCCTAGTAGAGGAGGCTGGATGGAAAGCTGGTGAAATGGGTGGTCAGGGAGCCAGCTTACAATATCTGCCACCACTGATTGGGATTTTTCTCTCACTGATTCCTTGTCAAGTGGAATTATTTTAAGCAAACAAAAAGTTTTCAGTTCAGAAATTCTAGTTGAAGAATGCAATGTCCTCACCACTTATTTCCTCTTTTAAATGATAGATTTGGGCTGTCTTGTCTCTAAATAGCTACTTATTGTAGCTTGTGTTTTGAGAGCAGCATATCTAAGATCAAATGACAAAATGAAGGGAAACATCTGTGACCTTTTGGTTTTAGTCATTTGGGTTGTAGTTCTTGCCAGGACAGACAGTTCAGTATTTTTAAATATTCTGGTGTTTATTTGTTCAAGACCAAGACAGAACCATCACGAATAATGAAGATACGAAAAAAGAGCCAAACAATGAGATATACAAATGAACAAGAAATTTATTTGAGTCTGTTGAACTAAGACAGTTCCAGTTAAAGAACTGTATTATCTTTTTCTTTGGAGGCAAAAAAATTTGTTAATTTCCATGGGTAAAATTTCACACTGTAGTTCTTAAACTCTACTAAAGACATCTAAACATTGTTTATTGATCATAAAAATATCTAATTTGAATAGCCAATCTTACCGTAATTCTAATCATTAGATTATTGCATCTCAGACTAAAAAATGTTTTTTACAATTAGAATAAAACACTCATTGGAGAAACTTTGTAAAAGGATAGAATACTTCATACATCCACTATTGTGAACACTTAACATTTTGATAATATTTCTGTTTATAAATAGGAAATAATAATAGCCAATGTTAATTTAATACATACTCTAGGTTAATAATTTTAGATGCATTATATAACTTAATCCTCTCAAAAACTCTAGGAGCTAGGTACAGTTTTATCCCTGTGTTTACAGATGAAGATAGTGGTGGTTAAATAACTTGTTCAAAGTCATATGGTTGGTAAGTAACACAGCTGGAATGTCAATTCAGAAAATCTTTGGAACCTCAAAATTCTCAAGACCTGAATGGGCCTTGTTGGGTATCTAGGAGACTGGAACAGACAGACTTGAGGACTTGCCATTGCTTTTGTGTCTTTGTAACATGTGATTCAAGATTCTGATTTCCAGGGAAGATGGCTGAGCTGACCATCAGTAGCCTAGATCTGAGAGCCGCCTTGGTTCTTGTTCTTCGTGAGGACTGAAGTTTCATGGATCCTTAGATTCTGTGAGCCTCTCCCTGGTGTTCAATAAAATTTCCCCTTCGTTTCCGGAGTATTTCTGATGCTTCCTATCAAAGAACACTGATACAATAGGTTTTGTGACTTAAGTAGAAAATCTAAACGTTTTCCCATGGGAAAATGCAGTTTCCAACAAGAAACCTGTAGGTGAACATCTTAAAACAATCCATTAGAAAGTTGGATATTCTATTCATAAATATAAAACATATTATGTTCCTTATATCCTATCCTAATTGACCTTTTAAAAAATTATCTTTCGCAGTACTATTTGTTCATTTTATTATTGGAAGTTATGTACATAGGGGCCTCATATATTGACCCTAAAATTGTGTACCTTTAGCCATTCCCATTTGGTAGGGACCTTACCTGTTTTACATAATAGCTAATACACTATTTATGCTTAGTAAAAATTATTCATACTCTCTTATTTGTTTTAGTTAAACAAGTTATAGTGAACTTACTCATGTGTAAAACTTCAAACAAAACAGGCAAACTGGTAAATACTTTTAAACAAAACTGGAATTATTAAAAAAAAACTAAACTAAAAGGCTCCTTTTAATTCCTCCCAATCTCCATCCCTTCGCTAGAGGTGAATTCAATTATCAGTTGGCAGTGAAAGCTTCCAGTTCTCTTCTATACATTTACCTACATGCATGTCCACATATAGAAATGTAGAGGTTTGCTCTATACGTTTTATTTTTTAAAACTGAAATGTGCTAAAGAATGCCTTTTGCTCGTGTCACACAACAACTTGTCTCTGAGCTCTTTTCCATGTCAGTACATTATGGATCCATCTTATTCTTTTAAGCTGCTACCAGGTATTCCATGATGTGGATCTACAATGGATTGTTTAATATTCTTCTGATGGACAATTTAGTTGTTTGTAATTGTTGATTATTACAGTGAAGTTGTGGTGAATATCCTTATACATTTCTCCTTGTGCATATGTGCCCATATTTCTCTAGGATAGATATCTAGCAGTCGATTTCTTGAGTTGAAATATGTGCGCTTTAAAATTTTTTTTTATTAATTAATTAATTTATTTACTTTTGGCTGTATTGGGTCTTCATTGCTGCGCGCGGGCTTTCTCTAGTTGCAGTGAGCACGGGATCCTCCTCGTTGCAGTGCTCAGGCTTCTCATTGCGGTGGCTTCTCTTGTTGCGGAGCACAGGCTCTAGGAGCACGGGCTTCAGTAGTTGTGGCACACGGTCTCAGTAGTTGTGACTCGCGGGCTCTAGAGCTCGGGCTCAGTAGTTGTGGCGCATGGGCTTAGTTGTTCCGCGGCATGCGGGATCTTCGTGGACCAGGGCTTGAACCCATGTCCCCTGCATTGGCAGGTGGATTCTTAACCACTGCGCCACCAGGGAAGTCCCTAAAATTTTTGATAGGTAGTAAAATATGAACTCATAGCCAAGTACATGGCCGTATACCATCAGTTCCTTGTGATCACACTGAATCTTTTGTTTCTCGACAGTTATTCTTACAGAACATCATTCTTACATTCCTTTTTCCGATTGCTCTCTCTCATACTTCCATTCCTCTAAATGACTCATATTAAAGATGCATTTTTGGTTGCAAGGAATAAGAAACTTACTCAAACCTGCTTAGACAGAAAGGGTAACTTATTGACTTATGTAACCAAACTGTGGGGAAGGCCCCAGTCTCAGGGCAACGGGCATTTGAGGCCAGAACACTGCCAGGATGCATTTTGCTTCTCAGTTTTTTTTTTAAAATTAATTAATTAATTTTTGGCTGCGTTGGGTCTTCATTGCTGTGCGTGGGCTTTCTCTAGTTGCGGCGAGCGGGGGCTACTCTTCATTGTGGTGTGCGGCTTCTCATTGTGGTGGCTTCTCTTGTTGCAGAGCACGGCCTCTAGGCGCGTGGGCTTTGGTAGTTGTGACATGTGGGCTCAGTAGTTGTGGCACACGGGCTTCGTTGCTCCGTGGCGTGTGGCATCCTCCCGGACCAGGGCTTGAATCCCGTGTCCCCTGCATTGGCAGGCGGATTCTTAACCACTGCGCCACCAGGGAAGTCCCTTTGCTTCTCAGTTTCACTCCTCTTCTACAGGGCAACTTCTTTCTTTGAAAGTTCTTTATATTCAGATAAGGTCCTTTATTAGATATGTGCTTTGCAAATATTTTCTCCCATCCATGGCTTGTCTTTTAATTCTCTTAACGGTATCCTTCAAAGAGCAGAAGTTTAAATTTTAAGTCCAATTTATTAATATTTTTCTTTTATGAGTTGTGATTTTAGTGTTATATGTAAGAAATCTTTGCCTCACCCAAGGTCAGAAAGATTTTGTCCTGTTATCTTCTGAAAGCTTTGTAGTTTTAGGTTTTACATTTAGGCCAATGATCAATTTTGAGTTAATTTTTGTATACAGTGCAAGGTATGGATGGAAGTTTATTATTATTATTATTATTATTATTATTATTGTATGTGGATATCTGATTATTCCAGGTGGTTATTCCAACCATTTGTTGAAAAGACAATCCTTTCTTCACTAAATTGCCTTTGCATCTTTGTTGAAAAGCAGTTGTCCGTTTATGTGTGGGTCTATTTCTGTACTCTCTATTCTGTTCTATTGCTTTATTTGTCTATACTTCAGTACTACACTGTCTTGAATACTGTACCTTTATAGTAAGTATTGAAATCAGGTAGAGTTAGCCCTCTAACTTTGTTCTGTTTTTTAAAAGTTGTTTTGGCTATGTCAGGTCCTTTGCATTTCCATATGAATTTTAGAATCAATTTGTCAATTACTGTAAAAATGCCTGCTGGGATTTTATTATAAGTAGATTTTTAAAAATTGAGATAAAATTCATATCACATAAAATGAACCATTTTAGCCATTCTAAAGTGTATAAGTTGTGCAACCATCACCACTATTTAACTCCAGAACATTTCTATCACCTCCAAAAGAAAGCTTGTATCCATTAACAATATCACTCCCCGTTACTCTCCCACCAGCACCTAGTAACCACTAATCTGTTTTCTGTTTCTGTGGATTTGCCTCTTAGGGACATTTCATGTAAATGAAATCATACAATATTTTGCCTTTTTGTGTCTATCTTCTTTCATTTAGCATAATGTGCACAAGAGTCATTCATGTTGTAGCATGTATCACTTGCTGGAACTTTGATTGGGACTGCATTGAATTCATAACTCAATTTTTGGAGAATTAGCATCTTAACAATGTAAAGTGTTCTGACCCATGATGAGATATCTCTCCATTTATTTAGGTCTCCTTTAACTTCTCTCAGCAGTGTTTTGTAGGGTTTTTGTTTGTTTGTTTGTTTTTTAACAGATTGGTTTTAAGCAAATCTTTTTAGTGTCCTGATACTTTTGGTTCTATTTTTACAGAGACCTACTTAACTAGATTATTATTTTTTTGTCTAGTGCTTTTTAAACAATATGTTTGTATTTATTGGTGTGTCTTTTTAGAAGTTGAAGTATAGCTGCCGTACAATATTATATAAATTACAGATGTACAATATAGTGATTTTAGTATAGAAGTCTTGCACATATTTTGTCAGATATATCCCAAAGTATTTTATATGTTTTTGACACTGTTGTAAATTGTTTTTTTTTAATTTCAATATCCAATTGATCATTGCCAATATACAGAAATACAATTGACTTTTGTATATGAATTTCATTGATATTCTCTATTGTTTTCATGTTTTCTATTTTTTTCTTTCCTCTGTGATCTTAATTATTTCCTTTCTTCTGCTTACTCTGGTTTTCATTTGTTTTCTTTTTTCTAATTCCTTAAGGTGGAAGCTGGATCAGTGATTTGGTACCTTTTCTTTTTTCTAATGTAAGCGTTTAGTGCTATAAGTTTCCCACTAAATTGTGTTTTAATTTTCATTCAGTTTCAAATACTTTCAAGTTTCCCTTTTGATTTCTTCTTTGACTTATGGATTATTTAAAAGTACGTTATTTTTATTCCAAATATTTGAGGATTTTCCAGAGATCTTTCTGCTATTTATTTCTAATTTAATCCTATTGTGGTCAGAGAACATACTTTGTATGACTTGAATCCTTTAAAATTTATTGACACTTTTTTGTGGCCACAGATATGGTTTGTTTAAGTAAATGCTCTATGTGCAACTGAAAAAAATTATGTTTTCTGCTGCTGTTGAAGAATTCTATAAATGTCAGTTAAATCAAATTGATAGTGCTGTCCCATTCTATATCTTCCTTAATTTTCTGTCTACTTGTATTATTAATTATTGAGAGAGGGAGTAGAAATCTCTGACTAAAACTGTAGATTTATCTATTTCTCCACATAGTTCTATCAGTTTTTGTTTCATGTATTTTGAAACTCTGTTATTAAGAGCATAATCATTTATGATGGCATCATTTTATGATGAAAAAATGACCTTTTTTCCCCTACCAATGTTTAAATGCTATTTGTGTCATATCTTTTAATTATGCATGTTATTAAGTCTATAATACACTGTTATGTTTGTTTAAACATTCAATTAGCATTTAAAAATATTTAAATGAGAGAAAAAATCATATAATTTACCCACATAGCTACTATTTCCAGTGCTCTTTATTCCTTTTTTAGATCCATATTTCCATCTGGTATCTATTTTCTTTTGCCTGAATATTTTCTTTTGCTTTTAATATTTCTTAAAGCGTGGGTCTGCTGGTGATGAATTCTTTCAGCATTTGTATGTCTCAATAAAATAGGAACTTTGTGGTTAAAATGATTTAGTCTTTGTTCTCAGGATTAGTTAATAATTTATTACAGGCTTGAATGTGGAGTATCTGTTTATTCATGTTGACATTTATATCTTTCAGCATAATAATGTCTTATTTTTTAATTGGAATTTTGTTTGTTTGTTTGTTTTACTGCCTACAGTGGGCCAGGCTCTGTTGCTGGGTGAAAGGGCTGTCCCAGAGATAACACCAGCTTTGGGGCCTCATGGAGTCTCTCATCCAGCCATGGGATCTCACATTCAGTACATCCAGTTCCCAATCACCATTTTATTATAATTGTGCCTATATTATCCCAAGATAAGTTTTCCTTTTAAATCCTAGGAAAGCTTTATGAAATTATTTTCAGCTTTTCTCCATTCCCTTCTTGAAATTTGGAATTATTCAATTGCTATTTCAGTACGCATTTAAACTTCTTTGGAATCTCCAAGGTTAAAAGTTCTTGTACAAAGAACATCAGAAAAAGAGTAACAATGTCTAGTTTTCACAATTTTCTGGTGTGTTATAGTGACTGTGTAACACATTTGTTCTTATCTGAGTCATCAGTGGACAGCTTCCAGGTCTCTATGGAACTTTGTTTAGCAGATGGTTTGTTAATCTGACTATGTCAGAAATTCAGTCTAAAGGGTTGATATAGCTCACTTAGTGACAATGATTAGTTTGCCAATTGCATTACTCAGTACTAGTCTAATAAGTGAATGTAATTTGAAAATGTATACTGAACAACATTTTTATCCAGTTTGCCCATGGTACCTATCAGAAGTAAATACATAGCTTTGTTTTACATTTGCTCAGCCAGTAAATATAATTGTTCGACATTTTATAGAAATATAAAAGCATCAAAACTAAGCATGTTATAAGCCTTTTAAAGGGATGTTCCATTAAAACTGGAAATTTTATTTTAAGAGTTCATGTTGTTGCTGGATCATTGGTGCCTATAGGTTAGCGTGCAGGATGAGTCTTGACCTCAGATATAGAGGCCAGAGGGGAAATGCAAGATGGGGTAGAATGAGGCCTGGGTAAGAGCAACATATGGGGTTAAAGATGCAGAACAGTTCCAAATGGAAAAACGGAATGGGCTCTTCCGTGAAGCAGTGTGTTTCACTAGGTGTGTTCAGTGGAAGCTGGGCTATATGGACTATCATAGGATATACATGTTAAGGAAATGTGACATCTAAGACCCCCCTCTTCATTTTAAGCTTCTTTTATTTTAGTAGTGCTATATATTATAGCAAAAGTTTATAAGTATCACAAATTTTCAAATCGGGGACAGATTACACAAACTATGACTTATATGCATTTTAGAACATTTAGAACATGCATTTTAGAACATAAAGTTACAAGTTTACAGGCTGAGTCATTAATGACAAGCTCTACATAAATCATTTTTTAAAAAACAATGAAGATTGCAAGTTTATATTGATTATAGGAGTGTAAAATATGTTTATTACATATTATTTTAAAAGAATATGAAATAATAAAAATTAATGATGGAGTGTATTGATTTTAAATGACATCCTTTAGAGTCTTAGAAATTTTGTTATTAAAGAGAGTATGTATTTTATTTAACAAAGTTTTATTTAGTGCCCAGGGATGAACTAAGGATTAACTGATTAATCCTTACAGCAACCCTAAGAATTATTATTATTATTATGACTATATGCTTTTAAGTTTAAAAAAAAAAGCAAGGTGGAGAACAGAGAACAGTGTACAGAATGCTACTGCTGTTAAAGAGTACAGATAGAGATATAGCCTTGCATATGCATCAGACTTCTCTGGAGGAATAATTCTGTCTCTGTCTCTCTTTCACTTTCTCTCTCTCTCTCTCTCTCTCATACACACACACACACACACACACACACACACACACACACACGCACACCTGCCTCTGGAGAAGGGAACTGGGGCTCAAGATGGGTTCAATACGTTTTTGTACTATGAAATTAAAAAAAAATTGCATCTATTATTTTAAAATACTATTAAAATAATTTGAGTGTATACTATATAAAAACAAAAAATAAAAAATCTTTAGTTCTGAAGTTGAAGCCCAGGAAAACGACGTAGCAAAACCAGAAGTCAGTGCTTGAGATGGGTTAAACTTCATACGTGAGTAATGCCATAGGTTCAAATAATGATTGAAGTTCTACAAGAAGGAAACCAGCAGCTAGATAATGAAACAGAGATTAGGATAAAATGAGAAGTTTAGGTTAAATGAGAAGTCATAAATCAGGAAGGAGAGCAATTTCTAGGCAAATGCTATATCAGAGGGTTATAGCCACTGGGTGATCAGACCTACAGATGGTTAAGAAATTCACAACACAAAAAGAGCATAGTGTCAAAAGTCCTGGAAGTTGATATCTGTGGAGCAGTTGATTTACAAGCAGCAAACCTTTAGTCCTAAGACTGCTTCCTAATGGTGACCCAGGCACCTTTTTACTTTTCTTGTTGAGGCAAAGGGCCAACCTCACTTGGCAGACACAGCTCTTACAGATGAGAGCAAGTCCCACAGCATGTTCACAGGAAAATATTTCTCTCCTTCTCACTCACCTTTCATCATCTGTCCACTCCCTGGATGTCCACTGAGCACCTACTGTGCACCAATAACCTTTAATAGGCATAAACTACATTTCAAAATTTAGGGAAAAGAGCGCTGTTCTCTCTAAACTGTTTAATAAGCAGTCTGACCCTTGGTTTCTAGATAGGTATTGTAACAGTACCATCTGGCTTACTGTGTCATTTGTGGCCTAGCAAACATCATAGGCTAATGTGTTAGTTTCCTGTTGCCACTATAACAAAGTACCACTAACTTAGTGGCTTAAAACAACACAAATTTACTCTTCTTACAGTTCTGGAGGTCATAAGTCCACAATCAGTTTCACTGTGCTAAGATCAGGGTGTACACAGGGCTACATTTTAAGGAAGCTCTAGGGGGGAATCCATTCCCTTGCCTTTTTCTTCTTCTACCAGCTGCCCACATTCCTTGGCTTGCGGCTGCATCACTCTGACCTCTGCTTCTGTCCTCACATCTTCTCTGACTCTCTTGCCTCCTTCTTTCCCTTTAAGGACCCTTGTGATTACATTGAGCCCACTCAGATACTCCAGGATAATCTCCCTCAGTTAAAATCAAGTGATTATGGACTTTAGACAAATCTACAAAATACCTTCAAAATACAGCACTACCTATTGTGTTTGATGGGATACCTAGGGAGATAGACTGGCCATAAGCTGATCACCACATTTACTTAATATTTTCTTTAAATATGCTCACTATTTAAATAAATTTACTGAAAAGGAAAAGTTTGTTTTACTACATGATGAAAAACCCATATCACATTCCATAAATGTAAAATATATGAAAACAAATACTATGAAAATACTTGTTAACTTCCAGCTAGATACCACTGCCTGCCGAAGGCTGAGCCTGTGGCTTGGTCTCATTGTTTACAAAAGGAGACCAGCAAGCGTTAGAGAAGTGTTGACAATTCAACACCAAACTGAGCCTTTCTCCTTGATAGGAAAAGAAGGATTGAAAGACCTTCAAAAGAACATGACTTTCTCAATATTTAATGAAGCATCCGTGCACCAAGTAAAATCCTATCACAGATTGCCAGAGATTCTGTTTCAGACTTTGGGAAACATTGACATAAAGTTTTCAAATCCAAGCTCTTGAATCAGGCTGAATATAAATCCAGAGTCTCTCCTTCATGCACTAGCTATGCACCAAATCTATTTCCTTACCTGTAAATTGGCAGTACTACTAAAACCTGTTTGTAGTCCTGTTTGTAGTTATTTAAATGAGATAATGCCTGTACAGTCCTTGGCATAATGCCCAGTACATGGTAGGTAGGTGCCTCGAAAATATCAGTAACTTTTTTTTTTATAAATTTATTTATTTTTGGCTGTGTTGGGTCTTCGTTGCTGCGTGTGGGCTTTCTCTAGTTGCAGAGAGAGGGGGCTGCTCTTCGCTGCGGTGGGCGAGCTTCTTATTGTGGTGGCTTCTCTTGTTGCAGAGCACAGGCTCTAGGTGCACAGGCTTCAGTAGCCGTGGCTCATGGGCTCTAGGGCGCGGGCTTAGTAGTTGTGATGCACCGGCTTAGTTGCTCCGCGGCATGTAGGATCTTCCCAGGGCTCAAACCTGTGTCCCCTGCATTGGCAGGTGGATTCTTAACCACTGCACCACCAGGGAAGCCCAGAAAATATCAGTAACTTTTAAAGGAGTTGTAACTCCAGCATCAGGACACTTTCCGATATTGTCAGCTTTCTCCTTTGCCCCCGCCTACCCTCAAGTTGAGATACTTGGCCTTGACTTAATCTCTTCACTCTCAAGGTACAGAAACACATGACTGAATCTTTTATTTTGGCTGTGGAATCAGGACCACAATTCAGGTCTAAGTACCCTCTAAGTAGGCGGCGTGGAAGTTGATCCAGGTGTGGATTGTGGGCAAGGTCACCTGAGCAATTGATGGTCAGCAGTGGCTTGCCATCATCTTCATGGCACATTACCAACAGATATTTAGCGTGAGCACCTACTATGGGTAAAACTTATGAGAGCTTCGGGGCACTATGCTCGATGGCCTTTGTGAGCTTGAGGCTGGATGTCTGCAACACACTTTGAGGAGCCATTTGGAAGCTACAGATCATGCGCAGTTGGGCCACTTGTTGGTTGAGAGGCACAAGCCCTAAGGAATAAAATTATAAATTGCTCAGAATTGTATTCTACATTTCCCTTTGGCTACCTGTTTGTTTCTCAGTATAATTTGAGGTGTTGACTATGGCCCACAATAATCTAGGTGGTTTGGGGTACTGAGCTGTCTTATGAATTACCTTTCTCTCTAACTTCCTTGTGGTTAAGATTGGCAAGCATAGTTTAGGATTATAATTGCTGAATTTCAATGACAGAAAGAGTACTCTGTAATGAAAGATACTTATATGTCATAAACATCCTGATTTGATAAAACATTAGTTTTCCTTACGAAAAGGTCATAATGGACATGCAATTTTTTATGTTCAGTTTTTTTTTTTCTTAAATGTTTTTTCTAGAAGAGGAAATGTTGGGGGAGACATATTATTTCAACTCTTCATGGGCATACATTTAAAAAAATCTGGGCATGTCTGTGAAATCTTAATTGTATACTGAATTATTGCCAAATTCTAGTTTATTAGGAAGTGTGAGTTATGGCTAAATTATTAATAGAAGTTAAAAGCTAATTATTAAAATTACAGTTGGACTTAGTTGAATATTAAAAAGGGCATTTCTTCAAATTGTATTTCCATATTACTTTAAAAACAGCCTAATATAAATGACCCAAATAGGCACACATTTTTTCTCAGTCTTATGCAATTAAGACAGTATTTTGTAGAACAGAGCTGGTTTGCTGTAGTTACAGTCTTACTTTGAGAAAAATAGACTGCTAGGTCATTTTCCATTGAGATGAGGCATAGATCCAGGCTTTATGCAGACCAAAGCTTATGCAATTTTGGAGTCCCTCTTTGAGAAAAAAGAATACCAAATAATTGATTTTTGCAAACTTAACAAAAATATGTGGCCCTGTGAACACATTGGTAAGGTCTCCTCACAGGGCCAAGGAAAAATCAAGTGAGGAGCCCTGAGGCATTAGCCTTGTTACCTTCACAGTAAGTTCACCTCTGACTAAATATACATTATTGTGAAAATTTCTGAGAATGCTCCAGTTTCCCACATTCATGAAAAAGCTCTTTGGGTTTGATTCTTGGGGATGCGTAATATTACAAATAATCAATTACCTACGTAAAATGATGAATTATTCTGTTATTGACAGTGTTCCCTTATCATATCTGTTTATTGAAGCATAATACAATAATTTAAAATTTTACCATTTTGTATTTTTCAAAAGAAATAGCCAATAGCCCTTTCACAGGATGTGAGAAAAATGGAAACAAAGGAATATATATATATATATATATATATGAAAGCTTTTTTTTTTTTCTCTTGGGGTAGATTTTTTTCTGGAGACTTAATAAGTAAGAAAATTATACCTTGCTTGTATTTACATAATTACTTTCTCATGGAATGTTAACATTAATATATTAGGTTTAAGTAGTGGTTGAAAGTGGGAAAAAAAAAAGAGTAAAACAAGGAGCCTAAACTTAAAATAACTTCACAACGGAGAAAGAACAATTTTCCTGACCATGTTTCTTAGATCTCCATGATCGAAAAGAAGTGGACAATTTAGATATTTACTGCGCGTAGGAAATAAAGCAATTTCTATAGATGATTCTAGAAAAAACTTTTTTTCAGAGCTTCTTGAAATAAGAATATTCTTAATTTTCCATTTTGACTATAGAAAATTGGTCTCTCAATTTTTTCTTGTCTCAGGTATATAGTTTTAATAGCCTAATATTTGGTCATGTTTTTCCCATTTCTTTTTTTTTTAAATTTATTTTACTGAAGTATAGTTGATTTACAATGTTGTGTTAATTTCTGCTGTACAGCAAAGTGATTCAGTTATACATATATACATTCTTTTTCATATTCTTTTCCATTATGGTTTATCACAGGTTATTGAATATAGTTCCCTTTGCTATATAGTAGGACCTTGTTGTTTATCCATTCTGTATATAATAGTTGCATCTACTAACCCCAGACTCCCAATCCATCCCTCCTCCACCTCCCCTCCCCCTTGGCAGCCACAAGTCTGTTCTCTATGTCTATGAGTCTGTTTCGTAAATAAGTTCATTTGTGTCACATTTTAGATTCCATATATAAGTGATATCATAGGGTATTTGTCCTTCTCTTTCTGACTTACTTAGCATGATAATCTCTAGGTCCACCCATGTTGCTGCAAATGGCATTATTTTGTTCTTTTTTTTATGGCTCAGTAGTATCCCATTGTATATATCTTCTTTATCCCTTCATCTGCTGATGGACATTTAGGTTGTTTTGATCCCATTTCTTCTTTTTGAAGATGAAGAATGAAATAAATGACCAGACGAGGGAGGAAGGAGAGTAAAGAGGCATAAAATTAGGATCCTCGACTGGAAATTGGAGAAGGGAAATGATATGAATTTACTGAAAAATATATTCATCTGACCCACTTCATCATCTTATGACACCACATTTGGATCACGGACACTGGAAAAGAGAGAGGCCTGCTGTGCGGATAAGACGATTTGTCACCTCCAATGGAGCAGGACTTGCTCGGTCTGTCCAGTCTGGGCAGCAGGGTGGTCTCTGCAATTGCCAGGTGGGCTCACTTGGTTTAGGTCCCCTTATGATAATGCATGAACTATTTTTGCAACCTTAGAACATTAAAAGTAATAAGAGGGAAGGTACAAACTTTCACATAAGCACTAGGGATGCGATGTACAACATGATAAATATAAATTAACTTTGCTGTACATTCTATATGAAAGTTGTTAAGAGAGTAAATCCTAAGAGTTTGCATCACAAGGCAAAAATTTTTTTCTGTTTCTTTAAGTTGTATCTATATGAGATGATGGATGTTTACTAAACTTATTGTGATAATCATTTCATGAGGTATGTAAGTCCAGTCATTATGCTGTACACCTTAAACTTTTACAGTGCTTTATGTCAATTATGTCCCAATAAAACTGGAAGAACACCTGGCAGTCCAGTCGTTAGGACTCTGTGCTTCCATTGCAGGGGGCCCAGGTTCGATCTCTGGCCAGGGAACTAAGATTCCCATGAGCTTCATGGTGTGCCACCCTCCCCTCCCCCCAAAAAAACTGGAAGAACAAAAATTTCTTTTTAAATAAAAAAATAAAAATAGTAACAGGGGTTAATTGGGAATGATAGCACCCATATTAAATAACTAATACATAGTTAATTTAAATTTAATGCTCACCTCACCTTTATCAACCAAGGATTTGAGGCAGCTCACCAGGTACACATGTAAAAAAGTAAATATTCAATAAATAGAATTTTGTTTAAAGTATGGTCATGGAAAATAGAGTGGAAAGTTAATAAGTGTGGTGGTGGGATTGGGTGAAAATAGAACACATATATCCTGGCCCGGAGGGCACAGGTACTATAATAGGACAATAAATTTGTCATGAAGCTATGGGTCTATGGTCAGTTAAAATTTTTTTACTTAACCGTGGAGAAAAAACATACTCATTTCTTCTAGGAAGCAGTGCTTTTCCTAATATAGGTTTTAAAAGGAATTTCTCAAGTGAAGCTGTAGTAAACAATATTCATAGCAAACAAAAAATAATAGGTTTATAAGCTGTTTCTTGTATTGTCAGTTGATGAAGACCAGCTGAGTTTTTTAAAAGCTGCTGGGTAAAAACAGCTCTGCAGGGAGTAATCCATACTGTGGAAAGAACCTGATACTATTTACTAAACAGTTCACCAAAGTATAAATATGAAAGCAGAAAGCTAAAAAAACACATAGTGTAATACTGGTACTTCCAGTCTCTTCTCAGTAAGATGTTGAAATTGGCTAAGAGAAACGTTTCTGCCCTGATTCTGATTCAGGTTTTCTTTTACCTTATTTTTTGTAGAATTCATACGCTATAGTCGAATAACTGTAAAGAAGTTATTTCTAACTGCTCTGGTTGAGATTTTAAAGGCTATTTATTTGCTGCATTTCATCTTCTATAGCTGTTTTCTCTCTTTGAGTCACGGTTCCTTCATTCCTTCTTGAGGTGGTTACTTGTAGAAGAATGGCAACGTGATTTCAGTAAGGTCTTTGATAGTCTCCCGTGATCTCCTTATAGACAAGACGGTGGAATATAATTTGGGTGGCAGATCTGTAGCCAGTTGGACATCTCTGTCACCCAAATGTTTACCAACAGATGGCTGTCATTCTGGAGGGAGGGCTCTGTGGTGTGTTATAAGGAGTAGTCCAGGTATAAGAAACGCTAAGGGAGGATCAGGTTGGTGTGGTGGAGTAGATGAGCTCAGTTTGGGATATTTCTGTGAGACTTTCAGGTTGAAATGTCCTTAGCAGTTGAGCAAATGGATTTGGGGGAGGGAAGGAGGAGGAGAAGAAAAGGAAGGAAAGGAAAGAAAGAAGGAAGAAAGAAAAATTGAGATCTAGTTAGATAACACACGTTTATTAAATACCAACAAACTATATACCAGGCAGTGGCTAAGCACTTTACAGGTTGTAACTCATGTGGGTATCACAGCAGCCATATAAGGATTATCTTGCTATGATTCTGCTTTACAGATGAGGAATGGAGATATGAGTGGTGAACTGCCTTTCCCAGAGCCACACAGCTGGGAAGTGGAAAGAGCTGAGCTGTGAGCTCTGGTGAAAAATGAAGAGGTGGGCATTTAAGCAATAAAGTCATAGGTGTAGCTCTGAGAGCCTCTATGAGCTGAGGTACAGCAACTCCTCCAAGGTCAGTGTGTTGGCCTATAGAGGCTCAGAAAAATAAAAGCCATATTTCCTGCAAATGTGCATTTTTCACAGTGTGTTCATAGCTTTCAGCCCCTCAAATTAGGAAAATATAGAGTGAGTGAAAAAGCAGCATGGCAGAAACCTGGGAACAGCTTCAAGTAAGTGGAAATGGTCAAAAAATGGGAGATGCAGCATACAGTCAAGGGCCAAAGCAAGCACGAGGTTGTGGGTGACATCAGCAGAGTCATTTCACAGGAGGGATGGGTGAGAGAGAAGATTGCAGTGACTTGGTTTGTGGACCTGGAGACCTGAGATGCAGACTAGTCTAGAAGCTTGACTAGGAAGGGAAAGGGAAAGAAGGGT
>NW_006795376.1:1496410-1507618 GCF_000442215.2 Lipotes vexillifer
GGGAAAGAGAAAGAAGGGTGGGGCAGCTAATTATATAGAAAATCAGGATGAAGGGAAGGGTTTTTAATCTTTTAATGAGAAGCATGAGTGTGTCTTAAATGCTCAAGTGGCAAGTGGGGATAGAGAGCAAAGATTCCAAAGAGGGGTGATTGTAGGAGCACGGTGTTGGAGATGCAGGAGCAGATGAATCCTTCCTAATAAGCACAGGCAGGTAGAACGTCCACCTGGAGATGGAGGAAATGATGCATATGTATACAGGTAAGTCTGGAAGTAGAGGAGAAGCCTCTGTACTGTTTCATCATGAGGAAATAGTGGCCCAGGTAAGCTAAGAGATTGCTGTCTGGTCTCACAGCCAGCTTGTAACATTTTTGGAGCTAGTAGAATCCACTGTGTTTCCACGATCTTATTCCTCTCCCAGTGAAAAAGTGTCCCCTTGACTTCCAAGATACTAGGCCATTTTTGGATCTTCTCAGGCTTATTTGAGGAACTCTTTTCTGGTTTTCTGGATCTTGTTTCTTTTCTTACCAGGTAAATGTGTTCTGGGCCCCCTGTAGTGTGACATGGTTGAATAATTAAGGATCCTGGGGTCTGACCTGGGTTCAGACTCTGATTATATTGCTTCCTAGCTCTTGGACAAGGTACTTAAATTTACTGAGCCTCTCAGCTACCTCATCTATAACGTGGGTACAATAAAACTTACCTTCAGATTACATGAGGATTAAGTGAGATAATATGCACACAATGCCTGGCACAATCCCTGTACTTAAGAGGTGCTCAGAAATACAACGCCCTGTCTCTTCTCTCTCCCTTGGTGAGATCCCTAGAGACCCAGGCTCCTTGCTTCTGTGCAATTTTGAGAAAGTCACTGAATCTTTCTGAAATCTATTTGTTTATGTCAAAAAATGGAGACAATCTTACTATACACCGTTGTGAGAATGAAGATGGCTCTGTGGAAGTCTCCGGGAGACTGCTCCATCAGTCTTTGCTGATCCTAAATCTTACCTACTTCCTGAGCTTCACTTCTCACCCATTATGAACATCTCCCCACAAGCATATTTTCCAGCCTCTTCTCACTTGAGCATTAGGTTCTAACTACTTGTTGGATGTTGCCTGGATCATCTGCTAATGGGTATGATTATTTTTATTTTTAACTTGTTATATTCACACTCATCTGTGATCTCTTTTGTATCTTACATAGTTGGCAAACTCTTCCTCCTGACCTTTACTTTCCCTGGTGGCAGCCGCTTCTTCTATTTCTTCTCATTGTACTGGTTATTTTCTATTTGCTGTCTATCCCCTCCTCCATCCTTCATGCCTGAGCATCTCTCAGTCTCCCTAGCCAGCTGGCTTCTCATGAGAAGTCCTTGTCCACAAGGGGGGAAAATTGTCTGTGTTCTGCTAGAGAACATAACCATGGTTCTATTAAATTGGAAGCTAAGATGACCCTCTTGGTTATTTGGGGCTCCTCTTGCCACTGGAGGTATTGGCTGCTTACTAAAGAGATATCTGGTTGCTGCTACACAAAACAGTCAATGGAAAGCTATTGTCCAGGACTCAGATCCTGCAGGAATGGAGGTATGGTTTACCCTAACAGGTGCTGACCAAGAGTAAAGAGAATACGGAGTGGGTGGTAGAAGGGTGCTGTGGTCATCAGCTTAGACCCCCTAAGACTAGTTATAGAGGTGCGTGCATAGCTTATGCTAATTGATTTTTTTCTTTATCCTCCCCTCCTTTCCTGCTACCCCATATGAGGTTCTGAAGGTAGTTAACATTGCAATTTAGGTCCTGCTCAGAACATAACTGAATTGATATCCTGTGGCTGACAGTAGCTAGCGGTGTTTCGCACATGTTGGGGGTCAGAGTTTCTTCATCGAGGGAAGAGCAGAAATGGATGCTGAGGGGAAAAGGTGGGCTGTTCTGATTAACCTCCATTTGTGTCTGCTCCCCTCTGCCCACCACAGCTATTACCTGATCTGTTCTAGCCCAGGATGTTGAGCCAGCTTCCCACCAATGAGAAGTACCAGCAAGAGATTGAAAGTGGGGAGAGCAGAGATTGGGATATTCCCCCCCCCCCCCCCGGGGTATTCCCCCCCCCCCCCGCATTCTCTTCCTGCTCAAGGGCTACATTTTTGGCAGTGAATGCACTTCAGTTTACAAGTGACCTCCTTCTCATGGCACCAGCTTGTATGGTGCTTTGAGAACACTTCCTTCCCCTGGGCTTTTTTTCCAGGTCAGGTTCTTTGGGAAACAGACTCTGATACTCTGTCTCTAGAAGGTTTGCTGAGGAGTGAGTGCTTGGGGTTGCTACTTGGGGTGGGGAAGTGAGGGAAGCAGGACTGGGCAGAATATGTTGGGATGGCCCTGCAGTTAATTGTCACAACTGGGCAAGTGGGCGGGGCCTTTATACCTCCATGTAGACCGTCATTGTGTGGTTGCCTCTAGGGAAGGGCATGTCTTCAGTAAGGAAGTTCCTTTTAGTGAAGGACAAGTCCCAAAGAGGGATTTGGCTGATGCCTGTTGGCCACCAGTACTCCCAGCTGCTGGTGGATGAGATCAGTCCTGGAGGGGAATCAGGGAGGTGCTCCCCTTACACCCTTCAAACCCAGGGCCCCCAAAGTCTTCCCACTACTGCTAGTCCAGGGGGTCTCAGCATCCATTGATGCCTCTCTTAACCTGCTCACACCTCTGTAACATCTTATTGTTCTCTTAACTTGTTCTCTTAACTGAACCATCTGAGTTGATTTGTTTCCTTTCAGAGCCCTGACTAATATAGATATTAATTTACAAATGACATGAATATTTAAATACAAACTCTCACATGTTCGAGAAGGAGAAGTTCAGTACCTGATGATAGGGAGACCTGACCTGGCTGGGGAGGTGAGGGCAGGTTTAGTCAAGGAAGTGATGTGAGTGAACATCTGAAGGGGGAGTCAAGGTAACTATAAAGAAGAGAATAAGGTGGAGGGAGGGGAGGAGGAAGGAGAGACTTTTTTTTTGGCCATGCCATGCAGCATGCATGATCCTCACTGACCAGGGATCGAACCCGTGCCCCCTGCAGTGGAAGCGTGGAGTCTTAACCACTGCACTGCCAGGGAAGTTCCGGGAGAGAATCTTTTAACTGAAGAAAATGTTGAGTCTGTACGGCCTGCCCCACTCTCAGGTGAGGGCGAGTGTAGAGGCTGGAGAGAAAAGCAGGACCACGCCTTCAGGCTTTAAGCCCCCCATTAAGGATAATTCCAAGGGTATTGGAAATGCTTTGAAGGTTCTGGAGCTGAGGGCCATAATCAGATTTGCATTTGAGGAAGATCTCTCTGGCTAATCAAAGACCAGTGTCATTTTTAATTTGGGGGAAATTACCACTTGCCTGCCAGTGTCTGTTAAAAGCAGAAGACTCTTCGATTTATAGAGGTCTGCAGACTGACTAGACAGAAATTTCTATCACTTGGCAAATCCCACACATAATAAACTACAGTATATTTCATGGACGGAATGTTACATGTTACACCCCACTCTGCCTATTGTGTCTTTTTCACATTATGATAATTTGTCACATTTTTTCCTACTGGGTAAGTGATACTAATAGTGTATCAACCATGAGACTTTTCATACAATAACAATTTGTACTATATATCAAAAAGTTGGAAAATACTGTATACTCTATCAGGACTTCTGATTTTGCTTTCCACTAGTTTTTGGAGTCTTTACAAAGTATATAAACTTCTACCACTTTGGTTCTGGAGTTGATTTAATAGGATTTCTCTTTATTCTCTCTTCAAATATGTTAATGGAAAAGTGTGAATACAGAGCGCTAGTCATGGTTTCATGTACAGATGTAGTCTCGGACCTCAGGGCCCCTTTCTGCTTTCTCAGTTCTTGTTGACTGTTGAGCAGAGATCAACAGAGTCAAGGGCAAAGCCCGATCCCTTGCAGAATTTATGATGGAGGAAGAGGGGTGACAGCTGCACAGAACAACCGACAGGAGGGCTGTGACCAGAGCCCAGAACACCAGCCTCACCCAGTATTTCTATCCTGTTGCCCTTCCCAGCACCACCTGCCTCACCCAGAAAGGTCCCAAACTGGAACCTTGGAGTTTAATATGCCATTGCTTTCTGCCTCTAGTAATTTAGGCACGAAGATTCTCTTGATCTAAATAATTAACCTAAAAACCGTTGATTCTGTCATCTCATTGGGTTAGTGTTACTGGTTTAATTGTGTCCCTTAAAAAGGTGTGTTGAAGTCCTAGCCCCCAGTACTTCACACTGTGACCTTCCTTGGCAGTAGGATCTTGGCAAATGTAACAAGGTAAGATGAAGTCTTACTGGAGTAGGGTGGGCCCTTAATCCAGTATGACTGGTGTCCTTATAAGAAGGGTAGAGACACAGAGACAGAGACATGTGGGGAGAATGTGGCCATGGGACAACAGAGGCAGGGATTGGACTGAGGCATCCACCTCTAAGCCAGGAAACACCAAAGATTGTTGGCAAATACCAGAAACAAGAAAGAATTCTCCTTGACAGGTTTCAGAGGGAGCAGGGCCCTGCTGACACCTTGATTTCATATTTCTAGCTTCCAGAATAGTGAGACAATACATTTCTGATGTTTCAAGCCATCCAGTTTGTAATTTGTTATGGCAGCCTGAGGAAATGAATATAGTTGGTGTCAATTTTTATCATAAACCCTGAGGTGAAACCCATATCTATTATCATGTAAAGTTTGAGTCCTTTTTGATAAGATTTACTGACTACTAGAGGGACAAAAAAGATTTATTGAGCACTGTAGAAAATATTTTGTTTCAAATGGGATAAGTATTTTATTTCCATTAAAGGCAGATTTTAATTTTTACCTTTTGGATAATTATCAAGAAGACGACATCAACTGTACATCCCCTAGTTGGTTGATGCAGTTTGCTTTCCTTTGTCATTAAGAACATTTCTTTTTTCCATTCACATAACCATAAGTCATTGTTCTGTCTCTGAGATTTCATATCTGGTGCCCCCTTCTCTAATCACCACGTTCTTGCCTATTTTTTCTGATATTCCCCTGCAGCCACTTCAGGCCCATTCCGTGAAGTTCTGGGCCTTCCCAGAACTGCATGCCAGAAACTCTCTCCTCGAACTCAGGCCATTTACTTATGTTTGTCCGCCACGTTCTCCAATCCACCGCATACTCCACAGACAGCCTTTTAATGATGATCTTCATTGTGACCTTGATCCCCCTGAAGTTCCCACTGTGTTAATTTGCAACCGTCTGCTCTCTCTGTTCTGCAGCTTCTAGAGTGCAGAAAACTTAGATCCACGTACCTCTTACTCAAGCCATCCAACTCACCTGAGCTGTCATTCAGTAATTCTTGTATTCTCCACTTGTTGAGTGGCTAAGAAACTCCCTACATTTCCTTTCTTTTTTTTTAAATAAAGTATTTTTATTTATTTATTTATTTATTTATATTTATTTTGCGGTACGCGGGCCTCTCACTGTTGTGGCTTCTCCCGTTTCGGAGCACAGGCTCCGGACGCGCAGGCTCGGCGGCCATGGCTCACGGGCCCAGCCGCTCCGCGGCATGTGGGATCCTCCCGGACCAGGGCACGAACCCACGTCCCCTGCATCGGCAGGCGAACTCTCAACCACTGCGCCACCAGGGAAGCCTCCCACATTTCCTTTCTTATATCCCCTCCAAATGGATGGTTTTTGCTGCCGTCTTACTGAGATCTAGGCCATCTGGCAACTTCATTTGTATTCTTGGTCTCATCCTTCCATGTTCACTTAATTCTCTCAAGAATCTTCAATCCCTTGATCACCCACTACTTCTTTTCCTCATAAATCCCTATGTATTCAACTGAAGTAACCGAAAAATCCAACCAACAGTTTAGTGCTTCTCAAACTAACATATTACAATACATCTGATTCACCTGGGGAGCTTGTTGAAACATTCTCAGCCAATCTGGGGCCTGTGATTCTGTAGTTCTAATGAGATCCCAGGTGATGCTAATATTCCTGGTCCCCAGACCACGAGGATTTACCCCTGCAGTAAATGCAGTATTTGCGTGATGGCTTTCATTCTTCTGGGTTGCTTCTCATGGTCTCAGGATCCTGCCACAGTTCCAGATATCCCATCATGATCAGAGTGCATCCAAAGGCAGGAGGCAGGTGTCTAACCAGAGAGATGACAATGAGAGAGCCTTCTCTTTTCTTTCTCCTCTCATCAAGGAGGTGAATATTTCTTGAAGGCTCCCACTTCCCCTTAAAATTTATTGGCTTAGAGTTGGGTCACACCTGACCACTCACTGTCAAACCAGGATGGGACAGAAGGATTATGACATCTCAAGAGGCTGGATATACTGGTACACAAGGTAAGTTCTGTCAGCAGAAAAGGGGGAGGACAGCCCACTAGGATGGGCAGTGTCCTGGTTTTCATAGCGCCATCTTGAGCCAGACCTGGTTTTCAAGCACTACTTTGAGGGGAAAAATGTTTTGATAATAATGCCTTATTGAATCCATTTTTGAGCTTCTTTTCATGGCAGTTTTCTCTATGAATGTTCCATACACACACACACACACACACACACACACACACATCCTCTCTCTGTATATCCTCTCTATTCATATCACTGATATCTGGCTTCTGCCCCCACTGTCATAATGGAATTGTTCTTTTGAAGGTTGCCAATAACCCCTTCCCCACTTACCTCTACCTGCCTTGTTTTGGCCACTTTTTCAGTCTTAAGCTCCACTACCCTAGGGATTGGTGAAAGCCACCACTCAGATTTCCTCCTCTGTTTCCTTTCAGTCTCCTATCTTCTCCTCTTGCCCCCTGGCTGGGGCCTTTCCCTAACTTGGACCTTAGCTCTCTGCCCATCCATCCTTACAGTTAGTCATCTATTAGCTCTTAGGATATCTGTTCTCATGTATTTAAGTATAACCTTTAAGTAGTACCTCTATGGCTCCCAAACCTTATCAGAATTCCACCCTCAGATCTTTACCTACCCATCACATCCTTCTAACTGCATGTCACACCAAACCACTTCTCTCCCAAATGAGATTCTTTTCCTACTTTCCTTAACTTAGTAGGTGGCATTAAATTCTTCTTGGAATAAATTAGCATAGTTTTTTCTGTTATATATATTATTTTACAGGATGTTCACTGGGAAGTTGTGACTGATGCACCAGGAGATGACAGCTATCAGATACCAAAATGAGTTAGGATGGAGACTACAAGGTGGAAATCTCAAAGTACTAAGTGGTTGAGGACTGATGAGATACCTATTCAGACAGAGGCTACAAAAGAGGTTACTGTTGGGAGGGCTTTGGGAGGAGGATTTGTTTGGATGGAGCTGCCTGGGGAGTTCTGGCCTCACTCCACAAGGGTAGGGGCACTGGCATCTAACACCAAGCCAGGTGAGGACTTTCTCAGAACCTCTGAGAGCGTGGTGTAGGCTCCAAGCTGACAGTGGATGGTGCCAGATTCCCACCTGAGGAAAGTACTGCATCCTATGGGGCAGAGTAGAGGGCCATGTCTGGGAGGACGTTGTTCTACCTTTCAACCATAAGCTTTCTAGAAATGTATGAATCTCAGAGACCATATGGGAGTCCACAGTAGGAAGGTCAGCTTGGGGTCATTTTGAAAGGGATTCTGCCTAAAAGGTCTTGCTGGAGAGTTGAGAGGACCCACCAGCGAGAGTCTGTGTGGAGTGGACTCAAGGAAAACCAAGACTGAGGTAGAATAAGCAGTTAGAGAGACTTCCTTGCCAGCCTCGCCAGCCTCTCAGGAAGTATGTTCCAGCATTCCCAGTAGGGGCCACAAAAGTGTTCATGAAACGTCTATCAGGCCCAGAGGGTGTGATGCCCTTTCTGTCAGAGTACCAGCCCAGGATAAACTTTCCTGCTGCCCCACGCCTCCCTCCCCTCATGATTGTTAGCAAGCTGGCCGGGGAGGGTGAGACGGAGGACAAAGCCCTTTGCCTGACTTCTGCCCACAGAAAGCCCTGCTGGGGAAGGAGCAAGATTTTAATTACTGAAATAAGAGCATGTCTTATCTCTAAGTAATAGCAGGACTTTCAATTACCTGAGAGAAAACAAAATAGTTATGGGACTGCTTGAGTTGTCATTAAGTGGAAGGGGAAGAACTGATTTTTAATGGGGCGGTAGGCAACAAAAACTGAGTTGCTTTTATGGGTACACTCCACAAATCCTGTTTATTCAATGTTCTGGTTACATAGAGAGCTTAAATTCAGCTTCTGGAGTACTGAAATCATTTTATTAAAAAATTCTATTCAGGGTTTCCCTGGTGGCGCAGTGGTTGAGAGTCTGCTCGCTGATGCAGGGGACACAGGTTCATGCCCCGGTCCAGGAAGATCCCACATGCCGCGGAGCGGCTGGGCCCGTGAGCCATGGCCGCTGAGCCTGCACGTCCAGAGCCTGTGCTCCGCAACGGGAGAGGCCACGACAGTGAGAGGCCCGCATACTGCAGGAAAAAAAAAAATTCTATTCATATTGCCCCAGGATTACAAATTAACAAAAACGTTCTTGCTCCCCTTATATTATGTGATGAAACCATATTTCTTTGCAGACCAAGATGACAGTCTCAAGGGATGAGAAGGATGAATGCACAAATTAATGAATGCTGAACGACAACAGTGTGCTCAAGCAGTTAGTGTTATTCATGATAAAGGACATGTATCTGGACTATGTAAAGACCTATTCCTTCTTACTAACAAAGACAATAATCCAGTCTTTGAAAAATGGACAAAATTTCTGGAGACATTTCTCCACAAATGTGTGCTACCTTATTACAAAGAAGAGAAACAAATGGCTAATAAGAACATGAAAAGATGCTCCAAATCATTAGCTTTCAGGGAAATGTAAATCAAACCCACAATGAGATACCACTTCACAACCATTAGGATGGCTAGAATTAAAAAGATAATATCAAGTATTGGTGAGGATGTGGAAAAATTGGAACCCTTATACACTGCTGGTGGGAATGTAAAATGGTGCAGCTGCTTTGGAAAATGGTCTGGCAGTTCCTCAAAAAGTTAAACATAATTACCATGTGACACATCAGTTCTACTCCTGGGTGTATACTCAACAGAAATGAAAACCTATATCCACACAAAAACTTGTACATGAATGTGCATAGCAGCAGTACTTATAATAGCCCAAAAGTGGAAACTCTGCTGTCCATCAACGGATGAATAAACGAATGTGGTATATCCATGCAATGTAATATTATTCAGCCATAAAAGGAACTGAAGCACTTATATAGGGTGTAACATGGATGAACTGGGAGAACAGGATGCTAAGCAAAAGAAGATAGACACAAAGGGGCACATATTGTGTAATTTCCTTTATATGAAATGTCCAGAAGAGGCAGATACATAGAAACAAAAAGATGAGTGAGTATTGAAGAGAACTATTTTTTTGGTGGAGGGGGGGGGATAGAGGAGGAGGTGATTAAAATGTTCTAAAATTGTGATGTTTGCATAACACTGAATATACTAAAATCCACTGAATTGTATAAATAGGTGAATTATTTGTGAATTCAAAATGTTATTTCTGGTTCCCTGCACCGGGAGCCCCCTGATGGCTGGGATGGAGCCAGCTTTGCTGACTGTATCTTAATTTTCTAGCCAGGCTTCACACACAGGCGCTCAACAAATACTTCTTGAGAGAATCACACACTTTTATACTGTACCTGATGTCTATACGGTGCTTCATAAATTTCAAAGCATTTTTTTCAGGGACAGCAGCAGTTCCTTTGTGCCTCATAATAACCCGCAGGTTGTCAGAGTGGGTGATCTATGAGACTGTTATTTGCCCCTATTGTGAAAAATGATCAGCTGTACAGGGGAAAGACCAAAACCCATTTCTATTAACTTTCATCTGAAGGTGCTCCCTTAGGCCTGTTTGTCTTGCACTTCTCCTGTCTCCCAGAGAAAGGGAATCCACTTTGTATTACAATCAGCACAGCTCTGGGAGACTGATTCCCAAACTGCAACCCAACAGCACAGCAATTCGGGTCACTTGGGGGGCAGAAACCGAAGAACCGAGATTCCTTTGCTGAGCAAACATAGCGAGGAGGCCAGTGAGATTTTAGCTTCGGGGTATTGGACTCAGTCTCCTCAAATATTTCTAACCAGAAGGTTTGAGTTAGTGGGGTGTCCCATAACCGTGATCTCAATAGCATTTAGCTTAAACGTCTTCCAGGCACCGAATTCAGGGTTCTAGGTTCTGGTCTGCCCTCTTCCCCGTCCCCACCCACCCACCCCCGCTCCCCACTTTCCCAACACACACACACTCACCCTCTCTCTCTCTCACATGCTTGGGGCAAGAAACCCAGAAACCCAGATTCGGCACATTTCTCCAGGACCCTTCCAGATGGAGGGAGCCACAGGAGGAGCCATTTTGCTAAGAAAAACTCACTTGAAGCACCTACAAAAAGAAGTCCTTAGAGTCCTCCCCGCCCCCAAGTTGGGACGCGCGCACTCCTAGTCGGCTACAGAACCCCTGGCCACTGGGCGATTTAACGAGGTCCACTTTTAGATCCACCGAAGCGGCCCGGAAGCCGTGGCCGCCTTCCAAAGGGGGACTGGGAGAGCCTGGGGGGACCCACAGAGGCCCCGGAGGGTCGCCGGCGGGCGGGGCGCGCTGACCCGGGCCCCGCGGGCAGAAGCGCAGGTGAGCAGCCGGAGCTGGGCTCGCCGCCGCCGCCCTCGTACCTCCGCCCCGCGGCGCCCCACCCCTCCCCGCGCGGGGGCCGGGGGTCGGGCGAGGGCTCTGCCCAACCGCCGGGGGGGCTTTGACGGGAAGTGGGGCGGCGACGTGGGAACCCCCGGACCGGGCGGCCGTGCCCGGCCCGCCAGGGTACGTCCAGGCGCGGGGCCACCACCGCCCCGCGAGCGCTGGGAGCGGCGGCCGCGGGAGCCGCAGGTGGTTCCCCGGGCCGGCCCTTTTCTCCTCCCCCTTTCCTTTCTTTCGCCTCCCCTCCCTCTCGCCCGGTGTCGGCGGCACTTCCCCCGCTTCCTCCTCCCTCTCCAATCGGGAGGGAGGGAAGGAGCTGCCGGCTCTTTCCTGCCTCCCTGCAAACTTCAGCGGGACTCGCGTCTTCACTCGCTGCCTCGCCCGCCGCGCCCCCAGCCCGGGAGCTGCTCCTCGAACTTCCTTTGGCCGCGCGGCCCGGGAACCCTGGCGGCTGCAAGGGCGCCAGGCGGCCGC
>NW_006795376.1:1507704-1527053 GCF_000442215.2 Lipotes vexillifer
CGGGCGGCCGCCGCTCCTCCTCCTCGCCGCCCGCCCGCCCGTCGGTCCGTCCCGCCCGCCCGCCCGCCTCGCCGCTCCCCGGCGGGTAGGAGCCTCCCGGCTGCCCCCTCGGCGCCCCGCCGCCGCCCGGACTTTTCTTTGTGTTGGATGCGGACTGGCGCCCCGCGCCGACGGGGGCCGGACTGAGTGCCGCGATTGCCCGCGCCTCCCGGCCCGGCCATGCCCTTCCACCAGAGGACCGTGGAGCCCGCGCGGCGGAGCAACTCGCCGACCTGTCGCGCTGCGCCGGGGACATCTTCGGCGAGCTCGAGGGACAGGCGGCCTCCCTGGGCCGCCGCACCTCAGCGCTGTGCCGCCGCCTCGACGCCCTGCACGCCGCCACCGCGCGCCTCGACCACCGCCGAGTGAAAATCCGTGAGTGGCAAGCGGCTCGGGGGAGGGGAACGAGGCGGGGAGGCGCCCAGCCTGCTGCTCCCTCCCGCCCCCTGGCGGCCCCGAGCCGGCTCTCGGGCATCCGCGCGGAACCCCGGAGCCCCAGCCCAGCGCGAGGGTCGGGCTCTCGAGTGGGGACGGCGGGACCCGAGACCCGGCGGCCGTGCAGGTGGCGGGCGCGTGTGGCACTCTCGGGTTCCGAAGGTTCCTGGCCGCCTAGAAGGAGTGGGCGCCCTGATGGAGTGTGAAAATTGGGCTGGCCCCGTCCCACTGTCCGCTCCTTCCCTCTTGTTTGTCTGTGTGGGAGGCTGAGAGGAGCCCCGGGGGCGCTGTAGGCAGAGGAGGAGCCGAGGTCGTGGGAAAAGGGTCCGGGAAAGGTAGTCTGTTGCAGAAGCAGGGTACCACATAGGTATGGACTTAATGATGATTCTAGTCCTTGAGACTTAAGGAGGATCGGTTTGTGAAAATCTGAGGATCTCAGCGAGCGTTGGGGCTGCATTCACCTCGCTGACCGGTGCTTTTACCTAAGTACAAACAAAAGTCCGCTTTCAGTTCAGGGTTTTCTTTTTTGGTGCTAATTTTTGCCTCTTCTCGACCCCCGGCCCCTTCACTGACCCACCAGCTCTTTATAATTCAGGGAGCCTTGACCTTGTAGTGAGACTCAGCATCCCATTCGTCTTTGTCTAACCTCCAGCAACTCTGAAAATCAAGTCTCTGTCCTGAGGTAGTGATCTCTCCAAGCATCTATTTCATTTCAGCAGCTTAACCAGCTCCAGTGAATGAAGTAACTGGAATTTCCTGTTGGCCCAAAGTAGAGAAACTTTCAGTGTGATGTTTATGTGGTTTCTCCCCTTTTGGTACATGGACTTGGTCATATTCCTCAGTGTAAAGAGTAAAGTGGAGATGGTTGATGAATTGCAGGGTGGGAGGGGAGGTGTTGGTGTAAAACACGCCTAGATTTCAGCAGCTCTGGATGAAATACTGTCTTAGAATCACTTCATATGCAATCTTGAATAGCTGGTTTACATTTTTTTTTCATCCTTGCTAGAAAAGCTTAGCTATATTTTACCACTTTACAACTGGAACAGTTCAAGTTTTTACTACTTTAATACTGGTGAGATTGTTTGCTGTAATACATCTTTCTCCAAGTTGTGAAGTTATGTGATGGTTTTACATTTTACAGTTCATCTCTCTGATATTGCTGTCAACACATCCTTATAAGTTGTGGGCTGTTCTCAACCAGGGAGAGTTCCCCCCATTCCCCCCCACCAAAAAAAAAAGTTAGAAAGGGCGGGGGGAAAGTCAAAGTGGTCTCATAAAGTTGTTGGACATAACAAGAATATGTCTACTTAATGTGAATACTGACCTCATGCATCAGGATATACTGTCTTAGGGGAATGTCATTGTAATCTCAGTAATCACTAGATGCTTCTATGCCTTTCCCGTGTAGTGTCTGTGTGTAGGTGAAGGAGAATTTCACCCTTGAGGAATGCTGTGATGAGGCAGATCTGACTGCTAGGTGAACTGATCTATTGTGGGAACTGAAAGACAAGAGAAAACTCCCCGGAGGTCAAGAACTCCTTCTTTTGCCAGTTTTGTTTTACATTTGAACATATCACTTTTCTCTCTTTTCATACATATGCACCAATAGCTAAGGTTCATAGTCGAAATCCCCCAAATTCCCTGAATTAACTAAGGTTGTCCTAATTAGTGACTGAAGTAACTCTCTTCAAAACTTTTCACAAGTTTCTTTGAATCTTTGGCTTTGATTCCACACTGCAAAACCTGGCTCATCCTTTTTTTTAATGATGGAGAAGGAAGGCTTTTATTGAATATAATTGTGTCTGAGAGTAGAAGTACACATATAGAGAAGAAAGCTGAACTATAAAGACATGGTGTTTTTGTGGTTTTTCACCTTCACACACTTAACTTTTTTATATGCTAAGATGCATTGAAACACCATGCATTCATCTTATTTAGACTCTGTTAGGATTCTTTTTTTTTTTTTAATGTCTTGTTCCTGTGTAAAAGCTACATTTTGAAGTCATTTTGGTCCCCTTTTAGTCAGGTCTAGAGAATAACATGCTACATTAGAATGGACGCATAGACTTTTAGACTTGAAACTGCCTATAAAGGACATCTCTTTCATTAACTCTTAACAAGGGAGGAAATCGAGTCCAAGAGAGTTGAAGTGATTAGCCCCAGGTTAGGTGGTGGGCTAATGGCACAGCTGGGCCTGGAGCCCAGACCTGATTGACTTGCCTCCTGTCCCACTGCATATATCCTGCCCCTTTTAGGGTTACTTGGGAATGGGGAACAATTTAGATACATTCCATAAACAGTCCCAAGGATGACAATGACCATTTAATTTCATCCTTCTTGTCAGATAAACCTTGTAATGAGTCTCCCAAGGAGCAAGTAACAGAACTGAACAGTTTATCAGAAGCCAGGGTGCAGCAGCAGTGTATATTTCACTGCCTGATGTGTCTCTACTATAATCACGTGTGTGAGTGGAGCTGTTTAAAAAACGTATACACTTTTATCTTTCCAATACAGAAACAGCATGTTAGTCCTGTGGGCCAGCCCTGCCTCAATAATTCTGAGAAGTATTTAGTCAAGTTTGCCATTCCTCAAAATCTCATAGGTAATCATCCAAAATAATTTTTTTTTTATAATTGGGGATAGCATACATCATTTTTTCCCTCCTGCTTATCCTTAAAGACTCCCCTAATGCTTCCCCCAACACCACCAGGTTGGAGGGAGGGTTCCCATGGCATCCAGTATAGGCATCTGTTCTGTCCATCCCCACATTTACCAGTGTGGGCTGAAATCCTCTATTCATTTCTGCTCCCCTCTGCTAGATAGCAAGCTCCTGAGGTCAAGGATGGCTGCGTCTTTGTTTTTCCAAAGTTTAAAACAGTGCCTGGAATGCGACAGCTCAATCGATATTTGAACTGAACTAATATTTAGTTTCTTAGCTCTCAGTGTCAGGAAGAATAACTACAGAAACCTTTGGGAGGGACTGTTATACTGACTGCTGCAAGTCTACATGAACAAGACAATTGCTTTATTTTATTTATTTATTTTTTTAAAGGGAACATTTTGTTTACTTATTTTTGGCTGCGTTGGGTCTTTGTTACTGCGCATGGGCTTTCTTTAGTTGCGGTGAGTGGGGGCTACTCTTTGTTGCAGTGCACAGGCTTCTCATTGCGGTGGCTTCTCTAGGTGTGCAGTCTTCAGTAGTTGTGGCCCGCGGGCTCAGTAGTTGTGACACACGGGCTTAGTTGCTCCGCGGAATGTGGGATCTTCCCGGACCAGGGATCGAACCCATGTCCCCTGCATTGGCAGGCAGATTCTTAACCACTGTGCTACCAGGGAAGTCCCGACAATTACTTTAAAAACAGATGAAAAAGTAAACTTTCTGCCTCTTTAAGGTTATGAGTATACTTCCATAAAAGTCAAATGTCGTTAATTCTGCTGACAAAATAAGTTCCCATTAAGAATAGTGACAGTGGCCAGAAATCTGGGTAGTTACATCTTGGCTCTGTAAATACTCGAAACAGACTTTTCTATACAGAAATCAGTAGACACTCAATCTAACAGCCCTGTATTATTTTTAAACCCTGAGTGATTTGTTTCTTTTTATAATTAATAATAACATTATACTATGTAGCACTTTTATAACTGAAAGAATGTTTTTCAATTCTTGCGAGGTAGGAAGGCCAGGTTGTAGTATATCCGTTTTATGGACAAAGAAATGGAAGTTCTGGAATTAGTAAGAGGTATACGTATACAGACATTGAGTCTTCTGATTTCTAGTCCCAAACTTCACCTTAACAGTGCTTCCTGGGTGAATACGAAAGGTAATTGTCGAAACAGATTTGGAAAAAAGATGATTTGCTGGCTTTTTTCCCTTATAGCTCCAGAAAAGCAGATTTTTCTAAGTTCAGAGAGGTTTGTTGTGTTGCACGACTGCAGGGGCACCATTCACACCTTAGTGTATGTTAACTGTGCTTCCATGGGGTTGGTGTGGTTCTCAGCATGTGCACCCATACGTGATGGCCTTGGTAGAATGTATACAATTTTTATAGGTGAGATAAATGGCATTCAAGATAGCTTGCTGGCAGAAGGATCGTATGGGCACTATTTTTGTATAAACAAGCTATGGGTTTGTATTGTCTGTATTAGGCAGACACTATAGCCTAATACTTTCTGGGTGGTGCTTTAAGTGTCAGACTGCATTGTCCTACCTCACAATGACTGTTCTCCTGACCCAACCAGAGGGTTGGCTGGTCCTGATGTCAGAGTATCTTTGCTTTTTTCTCAGAATGAATCTTTCATGCAAGGTGGTTGTCAGAGTTGGGAAGACAGTACAGACTTCACTGCACTCTTAAGAACAGGTTGTGTGATTGTTTTTGTGCCTGCCTGCCTGCTGATGAATGTTTGTTATTTCTGGTGACATTGGCATAAGACTTGCTTTCATTGAAACATACCACATGCTGGGGTGGATGTTGGCGTGGAAATGAGGTCTCCACCAACCTCTAATCCCTGGATGGTCCCTAAATGTATTAATAGAAACTGACAGCTGAGTGGCCAGATTGCACCTCAGGTTTAGGAGGCCGCAGGAGATGAAGCCTGACCTTAAGAACTGCCTGGAACTCTCGTTTAAGTTACGGATTCCCAGATCCTTCCAAAGCTTTGTTGAGCCGGAGTCTCCAGTATGCTTAACAAGTGCCCTTGTGTTCTTAGAGGACTTGGAGGAGTGCTGAAATAGACAGGAAAGCTCATTGGGTTGAGAATTGGGAGACTTGAGTCTGGCTTCACCTCTGCCATTCTCTAATGCAGATCTGGAGTAACTTATTCAAGACCTCCTTTCCTTATCTGTAAAATAGAGACTTTGTCTAAAATAACCTCTATGGGCCTTTCCAATTTTGGCATTTTGAGATGCTAATGAGGGGTTACTATTTGGTAATAGTAGTATCTCAGATGACCTTGTAAATACAACTTTGATCAGTAATCTCTCTCTGATTCTTATCGTTAGGCATCTAAAAAAGTGTTTCTGTTTAAAATCAATTCTTTATGACCATACGGACTCTTTTAACTCATATTTTACCCACATGGAGTGCATGGAGCTTCACATCTTGAGGGGTTAGTCATTTTCCAAACATCAGGTAGGTACTTGTTTCAAATTTGCGTATATCCTGCCCACAGCCCATTCATAGCTTCCTCTTCATCTTTGAAAAGTGATAACATCATTTTGGAAAGAGAACTGTTTAAATGCATTTGCCATATGTTAGATTTCTTAAAAAGAGAGTTATTTTTGAAAAAAATTATGAGCATATATTGTTTAAGCCGAAACATCAATCTACTTTTCGACTCCTGGGTAACTGAAACTATAATTACTTGGTTTAAAAAGCTACCTAGGGTTTCCCTGGTGGCGCAGTGGTTGAGAGTCCGCCTGCCGATGCAGGGGACACAGGTTCGTGCCCCGGTCCGGGAGGATCCCACATGCCGCGGAGCGGCTGGGCCCGTGAGCCATGGCCACTGGGCCTGCGCATCCGTAGCCTGTGCTCTGCAACGGGAGAAGCCACAGCAGTGAGAGGCCCACATACCGCAAAAAAAAAAAAAGCTATCTACATTTAGGTTGAAATGATTTATTTAGCAACTACCTAGTTTTCCGCTATATGAGAGAAAGAGCCAGTATTAAAATTTCATCTGTATGTATTGTGTTAGGATTGGGACTAGCAAATGAAAAAACTTACATAATAGGAGAGAGATCTTTGAGTCTTAATATTTTGGAAGAAAATTTACAGAGAAGAATAACGCAGTGTTTTCTTCTGGCTATCATTTTAATATGTTTTAAAAAATCACATTTTAAGTATAAAATAAAATGGTTTGCACCTAACTAAGCACCTAGTAACTTATTTATTTAACTCTGTTTCTCCTCAAATTGGTTTATATCCTGGAATGAGTTAATTTTGCAAGATTTGAAGTTCAAAATCAGCAGGATGGTGCTGGATGATGTTACATTTGTGCTGCACGCCTTAGCAGCACTTTAGACAAATGTAACAAGAGAGATGGAGCATCTGTTTTTGAATGAGGTCTCTTCTGAGAAAAGGCCCTGGAGGTCCCAGCCTCAGTCCCTTTCCTTGTGAATTAAATGACATGTCTGTGAGAGCATTTAGCATCACTCCAACAAAAAAATGACATTAGTGGTATCAGTATCTAGGCAGCAGCGCAATTCCAGTTTCTGGTATTGGGCTGTCTTTTCGGCAACTTTGTACTGTCTGATAGTGAGGACAGCTAATGTCAGAGCACTTGCTATAGGCCAGACACTTTACTATGTACAACAGCTCCAGGAAATGGATACCATTATTATATCTGTTTGACAGATGATGCAGCTAAGCCACAAACAATTTGTTTGTCTACATTCACAGCTAGAAAGCAACAGAGCTGGGATTTGAACCCAGGCAGACCTGTGTACAGAGCCTGTCCTAACCATTCTGTGGTACTGTCTTTCCTCAAGTCATGGTATTTTGTACTCAAATGAGGAAAGCTGATGCTAAGAGGATATGGCAGAAACCTGGCAAATGTCTAGTGGGGGCGGACCAGGGGAAATTCTAAGTCTTTTGATCTCCCTTTTCCTTCTTTTTTGGTTTTGAAACCTCTCAAACTATTAGCATATAGCCAGGAAATTTGAGACATGCCTCTGAAGTACTTAGCACAGTGCTTGGCACACAGCTAATGTGTATTTAGCCTTTGCTGTTGTTTTGATGACAGTGAAGGCTGAGTTAGCATATGAAGGTACATGGATGTTCACGTACTACTGCAGGTGGCCCAGTCCGTCTGAGGCCACTCACTGAAGCCTAGAAGATGAAGCTTTGGTCAGAGATAAACATACAGATCTTCTCATTTGAAAAGCAGAGAGTTCTGCCCAGGATCTTAAAGTACATGTGGTTCCTGACAGGAAGGTGGGAAGGGTGGTGGTTTCTTTCTGCCTCCCAGGGGTCTGGCCCGTGGAGCTGGGGTTGGAGGAGCGAGCCTTTCTCCCGGGGCCTTTATGAGGTTGTCTGAGAGCTCTCTTCACCTCCATTTCCTCCTTTCTCCTTGTAGCAACTGCAGACCCAGCTCAGCTCCCACTGGGTGCTTAGCTCTCAGAGCGTCCCCTTTACCCCAGATGCCCAGGGAGCTGTCAGCACCTAAACCCTGCTCCTACCTGATTTCACATCCCCACTCAGAACTTGAGGGGAGCTGCTCAGACCTCAGCTTTTCTTGGGCATCTTGGGACACAGAGCAGTTGTTAGCACTATTTCATTCACCTCGTGTTTCCCACACTTTCTGAGTTATCAGAAATGCACCTGGGCCCTGTTTAAAAACAAATTCCCAGAGATTCTGGAGACTCTGAGTCAGCAAGTCTGGGGTGAGGCCAGGAACATGCCTGGCTGACAAGTACCCCCAGGTGATTCTGATTAACCGAGTTTTGGAAACACCAGTCTGTGTTATGTGTTAGGAATCTGGTCCATTGAAGATGGCGGGCTAGTCCTCCATTCATGAAGTGTATTTGGGGTTATTCTGCTAGTGCTGAGTTGTGAGCGGTACAAGAGGAACAGGGTCCTTCCTCAGGTACTTTACCGTATGGTGTCAGTGATTCAATATGTAAGTAAATATTAAGGAATTAACCGTTATTGACAACATTATTTCCTCCCTTCTGGAATAAGATTTTTTTTTCCCCCCTGTGGGATGGTGGGAGTTTTCTTCCATTAGTATTCTTTTATTTTCATTTATTCTTCTGATTTGTTTCACAAGAAATTACCCACCCACATCCCCAGAGGAAAGCAGTGTCTTGCTTGGGGAGAACAAACAACTGTTTCTGGTTATTCTGCAGGGAAATCCTCTCTTGTTCTTTTCCTCTACTTTTTACCCCTTTAGATCAAAAGCTGGTAAAGTACTGTGTGGAGAATTGTGCAGTAACTGGCTGATTAAAACGGCATTAACACATGGTAGAACAAAATGGGGGCTTGCTACATGGCTATACCAGACATCCGATGAAATGTTCTGAGGACTCAGAGAGCACAATGTATAGCAAAGGAAATCGAGTTAAGTGGAGGCTATGCTGTGCACAGCCAACTTATGCCTGACTTAGGTTGACATCTGAGAACGACCGTTGAGGCGCTCTGCCATTTCCCCGCTGATGGTCTGGCTGCTGTGACCACCATCTAGGCAACGGAGCCGCCTTCCATCTCTCAGGATGTTCAGCTGTACTTAGCTAGCTGGTGGCACGTCAGGGAGCTCCAGGTAGCCTGACTCTACAGCTGGGATTCTTTACTCCTGCGTTATATGAGGGCTAAGGTTGGTGGAAAATCATGACGCATTCCAAATAATCTTAGCATAGCTTTTCATTTAATTTATTGAATAGGCAATGCATTTACATTGTTGAAAAAAATATATACAAAGTTATGCATTGAAAAGTCTCACTCCTGCTTCTGTCCCCTTTCTGCCTTGTCCTCCCCCACTGCACTAGAATAACCACTTTATTAACTTCTGAGTATTCTTCCAGAATTTCTTCATGCAAACATAAAAATGTTAATTTATGTGATTTTCCTTTCATTTGTTATCTATCGATATATAATTTCTGGATTGTCCTGTTGCCTTTCTTTATTTGTATATGTGATCCAAAGTGATTATTTTCATTATTTTTCTGTATGTCTTTTAAGCCAGTTTCTTTTTTATTTGTAAAATCGAAGTTAACTTTTTTTTTTTGTCAGAGAATGCAGTTGGGAAAAACAAGATTAATTAACCTTGAAATGGATTGTTAATCTAAGCACCTTCTTAAATGTTTTTTATTGCCAGTGCTTTGATTTAGATACATTTAAAATATGAGCTTCCCAAGAGATGATTAATCTTTTCCTGTATTAACAAAGGAAAAGGGAGGAGGGGCTTCTGTTAAATGTTTGTAAGAACACAGTGTAAGTTGAGTTTATTTAAAAGTGGGCATTTTCTGCTTTTTATCTGGATATCCAGAATGCTGCATGTGAATTACTTCCTGACGTGGGAGGGGACTATTACTGCTATAGGGCTGCATTTGAATTTTAGTGTGGAATGTTTTACTCTGAGATAGTGACTTCATTAGCTAAATAAATGCATATGATCTGGAGGTCTGCTTGGTATTTTTAACTTCACTGTCTTGGTTATATCTACCTTGAGTGCAGAGTACAGTGCAGTGACACTCATAGACATTTGAATGAAGCAGCTATGGACATTTGAGTTATTTTTTTCCTGGTTGTCAGCCTGCTTAAGACCAAAGGTTGGTACTGAATTAGTATAGAAATGACTAACTTAAACATTATTCATGAGTGTAGACTCAGAAACTTAATCATTGAATTACACAGCCTACCGTGTAGTTTTGTGTAAATAAAAGTACATTAAAGAGCTTTCAGCCTTGCAAAGTATGTCATCAGATAGTTCTGATTATAAAATTATAATGTATATTCATCATATATTTCAAACCTGTAAAGTACAGAGACCATAAAGAAGAAAAAGTATTACAACCTAGGGAGTGTCCATTTCCTCTTTTTTTTTCTGGTTAATAAATATGTATGGATCTATCTATAAGTATAGCAATAGATAGCATTTTTAACAGAACGGGGAACATCACTGTCGCTATGTAATTTTTTGTCCTGATCTTTTAAAACTTAGCTTATATTGTGAGAATTTCCCCCAGGTCATTGACATCCAGAGGCTGTTTTAAATAGGAGAAGCATTGGGGTGCATCTCTCTGACAATCTCTTACTTTGCTTTGGCTCCCAAGTGAAGTCCTTATGATATTCTCAGGGGTCTGTGTGTTCACACAAGAGTTATCAAGCAGACAGAATTTTTTTTTGTTCTCCTGGTGCTTCCTAGGATTTGTTCTGTGTTTAGTTATTTGAGAACTTGTCAATTGCACTCATGAGTAGTGTCTAGGAGAGGATGTGTTGGAGTTTTATCCGTTAGTCCAGTGGATTGCTAAGTCTTTGTCATTATCCCCATCTGCTTGAAAAATTCATATTTTATGTCTAAGATTGTTTGACCAATAGGACGGTTCTCTGTATCCTTGCAGGAAACAGATCGTTGAGTCAAAAGATAGTTGTCAAAAAAAAAAAAAAAAAGATAGTTGTCTCCTTCCTTCTTTTTTGGTTCTTTAGTTGAGCTGCCTTCCTGTTGTACTAATAAATACTATGTTGCTGGTTTTCCTCTGAAGTTACATTTCTTTTTCCCTTGAAACACAAGTAACATTTCCCTTTTCCCTTCACCAAAATGGCAATTATAAATCTGTCTCAAGGTTTCTCACCTTGGCGGGCACCTTGTCTTGGCAACATATGGGGTCTGTTTAGATTAAGCTCAACAAGATTTAAAAACAAAGGTCTGTCAACTATCTCTTGCTGCAACTTTGATTCTTGTTTTGTGGAAAGATGAGGATTAACCTTGTTCCTTTTATTGTAAATGTTGGATGGTTTAGTTGAAAAATGAATAGTCTGTGGAAAAATAGGGGGATGGGGCAAATTAACTTATGATAAGGGTGGCAGGGGATGAAGGTGTGTAATGGGTGGGAGAAATGTCTTTGAGGCCATTAGTACATTTCACATAATTTAAATATATTGCTTGTAAATTGCCCAGTCCCCTTAATAATAAGTATTTAGGTTAACATTGATGGGATGACATTTGTAGCTAACATTTGTAGGCTACTGTGGGCCAGTTTCATTAATCCTCATAAAAACTGTGTAAGAGAGACATTACCACCCCCACTTTACTGAGGGGCACAGAGAGGTAAGGTAATTTGCCCAAGGTCACAGAACTGGTAAGTGGTAGAGACAAAATATGGTGTAGGTGAGTTCTGTGTTCAAACATTTTTTAAATTTTAGTTAATTTTTGTGAACTTTTAAGTTCATTTTAATATTGAAAATTTTCTGAATATGCCTAGGGGTTGATAGGTATTTTCTATTTTTTTCTGGTTATTTTTAATTATTTTGCCACTAGCCCAGTGGCATGACCCATGGAGGTGAATTAGCAGCCCATGTGACAGGGCTCTTGTGAATCTGTAGAGAATTAATAAAGTTTGGCTGGTTGGTTGAGCTGCGCTGATGAAAGGTGCTCTCGTCTCTAAATACAAAGTCTTTTTGTTAATGCATCCCATCTTCTGTCTCTTTTCCTTTGCCAGATATTCATGATCAGTGTCAGAAGAGAGATGATATAGGAACAAATTCAATTTCAGGCTTTTTTTTTTTTTTTTTCTGTGGAACGCAGGCCTCTCCCTGTTGTGGCCTCTCCCGTTGCGGAGCACAGGCCCCGGACGCACAGGCTCAGTGGCCATGGCTCACGGGCCCAGCCTCTCCACGGCATGTGGGATCTTCCCGGGCCGGGGCACGAACTCGCGTCCCCTGCATTGGCAGGCGGACTCTCAACCGTTGCGCCACCAGGGAAGCCCCAGGCTTATTTTTATTTTGTGCTATGTTAAGGGGGCAAATTCTCTTCTTGCCTTTCCCTTCTCTCCCCAAGCCTGCTGTATTTAAATACTGTGACACTGTAACATACTATCTCAAGCCTATACCTCAAGGAAATGGCTGAGTTTACGTGTTAGTGATGGAGAAGGAGACTAGCTGGTTGATACTTCACTCTCTAGCACATTTACCTGTGTTAATGGAAAATACCTTTAACCGCGTGGTGCTTGCTGGTGGCGGTGGCCATGGAAATTGGGATCCATAACCATTAACTTAAATCAGCAGTTCTCAGAGTGTGATTCCTGGGCCAGGAGCATCGGCATATCCTGTGAACTTGCTCGAAATGCAAAATCTTGGCCTCCACCCCAGGCCTACTAAGTCAATCCATGTGGGTGGGCTCAGCAATGTGCTGCTAACAGCCCTCCAGGTGATTCTGATGCTGGAGTTTGAGAACCACTGTCTGCAGTATCAGCTGGCCCGGGGCCAGAGGAGTGAAGTTTAGAGACCTGCGCTGTGCTTGGGGCTGTGACTGGGGCTGCAAAAGCTGCATGCCCAGAGGGCTCTTAACCAAGCTTGCGCCTCCGCCGGGGCAGTTCGGGTTTATGAACGGGCACTTCATTACCATACAATGGGAGTCTTGCCTTAAGAGTCTCGGAACCCTGCCAGTCTGTGCCTCAGAGGCACACTGGCTAGCTGGCCTTCGCTCTTTGGAGATTAATAACCTGCCCCCTGGGCTTGCTCATCGTCCTCAGGGCTAAGGGCAGCCTCTCTGATTTCCCTTTTCCCAGGAACTTTAAACAGCATCTGAAGAGCAGGGAGGTGACTCACCACAATCGTAGACACAGTTTCTAAACAAAATCTGAAGGGAGAGGATTATTCTTTCTAAATACTGATTACATAAAACCCCCATTTCGATATTTTAGTGAGTGCCTCCTAACGAAAAAACGTAACTAGGAAAACTTGTGGCAGACATGGGAAATTTTACTTGTGGATGGGACTTACATGTTTGAATAAATGTGAGAAAAATATACAAGCATAAACGTATTGAGTACTTGGTGTTCTGTTGCTGGTCGTGGAACCCTATTTTGCTTTACCCAATATAATTCAGCTTTTCCATTGATTATTTTCTTATTTGCATAAGCTGTCCATAAATTAGCTGTTAGTACAGTATAATCCACTGTAATTTGGAGAGGTCAAAGATAATTGACGCAGTTTGATAATGGCTGCAGAGCCTAGTAAAGAGACAGGCTGTGTGACCTTGAATAAATTGCTTAACCTCTGTGCTGTGTTTCCTCCTTGGTAAAATGGGTATTGTGTTAATGGTAGTTGTGTGGATAAAATGAGATATACAGAACAGTGCCTGGCCCATACAAACAAGAAATATTAGCTGATAGGTACTTTGGATTGGCCCTTACTTTTTTTTTTTTTTTTTTTTTTTGAGGTACGCGGGCCTCTCACTGTCGTGGCCTCTCCTGTTGCGGAGCACAGGCTCCGGACGCGCAGGCTTAGAGACCATGGCTCACGGGCCTAACCACTCTGAGGCATGTGGGATCTTCCCAGACCAGGGCACGAACCCATGTCCCCTGCCTCGGCAGGCGGACTCTCAACCACTGCACCACCAGTGAGGCCCCGCCCTTACTATTTTTTAAAAACTTTTAACTTCTTTTTTCTGAGTGTATTTCAAAACTGAAGTGTAAATAAAGTTAAGACTTTGGACTTAATTATTTGTTTGGACCCTAATAGTGTAAAGTTTCCTGATGAGTGTTCTGGTTAATTGTGTTCTGGTTGATTTAGTTTTCTAGATAGCTGATAATTAGGTTTGATAATTGGGTTGATTGTGGGACTTTAAGATCATTGTTTTGGATATCATGATAATTCAGTTCTGAAGGTCTAGAATATTGGATTAAATTTATTCAGCATGTTCTCTAAAAATAGTGTTTTGGTTACATTTTGATATGAGTTTTGATGTCATTTTCCTCTTTTCACACTGGGATCAGATAAAATGAAGTTAGTTAGGGGTTTTGGTTTGTTGAGTTCCAATGAGTTGTTTTTATTACACACATAATCTCTAATTTAGAAACCTATCAAGTTACAAAAGTTAATTTGTAAGTTGTTTTGAACTTGTAATACATTTCCTCTTACAAACCATGTTTCCAAAGCATGACCAGGCTCAGGACACAGGGCAACCTCCAAAAGCCTGTTCAACCTGAAATATAGATACCCAGACCTACAGTGCCACAGGGTCTAATCATCACATGAGAATTTGCTGTGGGAAAATGGATTATGAATGGCAACCAGGATACAAGATCACATTCTTCTGTCCTCCGAACCCTTTCCCATGTGACACTGGCTTCATCTATAGCATGAATGGTTTGAATCAGGCCTCCAAATTCCATTTTGGAGGGGAGGGAAGGTAGACTTTATGGTTTTGTGATAGCAGGATGTGTGAGTTATAAAGCTTTGGAAGCAGAGGGTAGGGTGACTTCCAGGGTGCATAGGTGTATGCGACTGAGCACGTTTTAGGTCTTGTGCTTATTTAGCAGGATCTTGGCTGTGGGCACTCATTACAGTTGAGAGGTTCAGGCCGGGTCGGGGAAGGCGAAGCCACCAGCAGCCTTGCAGGTTAATGTGGGGCAATTGGCAACTATATGCAGAGCATTTCAAGCTGTTTGTAATAGGCAGCTGCTTATAGTGCCTCTTTTTCTAGGAGAGTTTAAATGGATGAGGGTCAGCAGTTTTATCAGTTTTAAAAACCCACTTATTATAATCCTTATTTTTTTGCTTTTACTTACCAGTTTTATATGAGCATGCATTTACATTTGATTTCTGTTCGAAGATTGTGTGTGTGTGTGTTTTTAAATAAACAATATGTAAAGCATTAAAGATCCTTTCCACTTCCACTCAGCATTCTCTGGAAAAGGATCTGAATTGTTTATAGAATCCAGCAAGCTTTTGGTAAAGTACATGTTTTTAAATCATCTTGAACATGTAAAGAAAAGACAGACTAGAGCTTGTTAAAAAAAACTACTCCTGTCAACTCCCATGTAGCTTCGCCTGTCAAACAAGACTTGAAAATGTTTTCCCCAAGTGGCCATGTCTTAACAATTTATGTCCTTGAGGGAGTTCCTTGGAAGGAACTAAATTCTGGGAGGTCACATTTTTCTTTCAAGTTTGATTTCCAAAGTGAAAATGAACTTCTGTTTTTTAACTTGAACTTTGAAAAAAACTCAACGAAGAGCTTTTAGAACTGTGCAACGATTGTGTTATACGGAACTGGGCTTCCCCATCTCTGTAGCCAGAAATGAATCTTGACAGTTTCCTTTGTAGTTATAAAAATAAAGGGAGAAAGAGAAGAGGTAAAAAATGCTGAGTCTTAGAAATTGTTCTAGCTACTTAAATCTTAGCTACATAAATGTCTGTTTATATTGATGGGACAAGACCAAATAACAATAATTTTTTTTTTCTAGTGAAATGTTTTCTCCCTTGGGAAACCACTTTGCTTATTTCTCAGGCTTTCTCATTGAAAATATATGAATAGCCAAAATCTAGTATTTAGCATAATTAGGAAATGTACAGTTTTGACAGTCTTTGCAAAGGAATATATTTCATGTTTTGAGAGTCATATGTAGTACTTTAAGTTGAGCCATGGTGAGTATCTGTTTCAGGAAGAATTGGAAAGGATTCTGAATTACCTGTCATGTCCCTTTTGTAACCATTTTATATTAGAAATAAACCATCATCTTTCAGATGGCATTGCAGATCTAGACAAAGCTGAAGTATCCTGTTAGTATACTGTGGGTTTTAATTCTCCTGGGTCACAAATAATAATTAAATGCTTTACTTTTTAATTTTTTAAATCTTATTGTTGAGTGGTGGGTGGTCAGAGGAATAACTGTGAAGGGGAAAGAAAATCATAAGGTGGAGGCAGTGATAAAATTCTTCATTGGCTGATACATAGTTATTGCAGCACCTTTAAGGGTAATGTAATTGTCCTTAGCATTCAAGGATGTAACTGCTAAGGGTTTGGTAAACTGCCCGCTTTGACGTTTCCCTGTGGCTGTTGAGGATTTATGGTGATTCATTTCATGCTCGTGTGAAAAAAACCTATGGACTTGGGTCATATTCTATCCTAGAACCATTTCCTCTCTATGTATCTAAAATGGTACCTGTATTCCTGGGCTGAGTTAAAAATCCCTTTCTTTCCAAATGTCTCTCTTTTCTACTTAATAATAAAAATTAGAAAATGGCTTGCCTTTCATGTTATCTATCTCTAAAGTCCAACAAAAATACTAATTCCTCAAGAATGGGAGCTGCCTCATGCTGCTTAAGATTCTTTTACGTGAACTCATGGATGTTCAGACAGAGATCCAGAAACAGTATCTGTGGGTGACATTGGAAGAGTGTTGGAATTTTGAGTATTTTACCTTCTAATGCTTGACACTATGACACTTAGGCAAGTTATATCACCTCTCTAGGCTACAGTTTTATCATTTGAAATGTAGGTGAATGAGATTACATGATCTCTAGAATCCAAAGTAAAGAAAGAGGATTTTTTGTTTGTTTTTCTTAAAATTCCTGAGGAACTTCTCACATTGGGATGCTATGAACTGACATCAGGTAGAATGGACAAATAGGGTAAGAATTTCTGGTGATTTCAGAAATTATATAGTAGGACTTTGGTCACTGAATGCAGCTGGCATTTCTCTGCTTTGGGTTTTAAAGAGGAGTTATATTTTCCTTGGAGTCTTGTTTAAAGTTGAGACTGTCGATGCTGGTTAACACTTGGCATATGTGTCCATTGTAAGAGTTCTTTCCCAGTGATTCTAAGGTTTTCACACAGTGTGTAACATGTATTAGAATGTCTTCCTGACTTCATAGGAAGAGTGAAATATTAGCTGTTACAATGATAGAATTCCATAAGTGATGAACTTTTTTCATAGTCCTGTACCCTAAGATGCAACTACTATTGGCAGGTGGTGTATAACAGAAGGATTTGAACATCACGGATATTTTCCGGTTGTTCATTTGATATTCGCCTTTCTAAATTCATGTTCATGAGAGTATGGAAAGGATATGAAAGTAGAGAAGATAATGAACAAAATAAAGATATATTCCTTTGAACAGGCAATTAAAGGGTCTGAAATTCTTTCTGTTAGATGCTTTGCGTTTTGACTTACTTGGGATTTGGTGAGAGAATGAAATTCTAGAAGAGAATTGAAAACATTGTGGTTGACCAAACATTGACATTTTATCCTCCTTTTCTTTCCCTGTTCTTTAGAATAATGTCTCAAGTATATGCATTTCCATTTGCTTCTTTCGAAGAGAAATTATGTTGTGTTGAGTGATGGTCATGCTATCCTGCTTAATTTTTTTATATACAGCAGAACACAGGCTTCACTTAGATGATTTTTGCATTATCTCACATGATGACAAAACATGAAAATCCAAATTTTGATGTAGACTAGAAAGCAATTCTTAGTGTTGAAGTTTTAACAGTATTTCAGTCTTTTTTTTTAACAATGCCAGAAGTTGCTTCATTGTTTTCCTTGTACCTCCTATTGACCAGTTGTAGACAGAAATATTCTTTAATCTCAGTAAGAAGGACATTGTTATATAGTAGAACATACCTTTTACTGTCCTACAAAAAGCTTTCAATTAAAGAGTTGCTGTTGTAAACTGTTATTGGACTTTGAAGTCTGAAACAGCCCAGGAATAGGCATTTTAAAATTCCACTTTGGTTTTTCTTGTTATGCTTGTGCTATTAATTAAGTTCAGAAATGGGACTCCGCTTGCCTGTTCCTGCATTTAGCGTTCTGTCTGGAGTTGCAGTTCTAGTTCTTTGCCTTGGCTAAGGAATTGCCATCTTTAAAGGGATGTTGACAGCAGTTTTCCCATGGAACACGGCTCTGGAACGCTAATGGCTGCAAATAGATGCAGTTTGACGTCTAAAAAAAAACCTGATAAAAATATTATTCTATACATTTCAGTGAAAGTATTCTTTTCATAGTAGTCATTTTGAGGGAGTATGTGTTTCATCCAGTGTTGTTGCTGTTGCTAAAAATGTCAGATTTTTAAAAAATTGAATCTGGAATCTGTTAGCACATTTATATTTTTGGTTTGTGCTTGTGTATTAGTTGTATGATTAAATTCTCATTGAAAAGGTGCCAGTGCTACAGGATTTTATTTTCCACACTCACTGGTGCCACTTCCCTCTGCAGAGTTACTCACAGTCAGCATTTTGGTGTCTGTCCTCATAGCTCCCATCACATTGTTTCGTCATCCTCCTGTGGATAGACTTTTGGGTTCTTTTTCAATTTTTATCGTTTCAAGCCACGATGCAGTGAAAATCCTTGTACCCATCTCATTGTGTAGCAGTATTGATAATATCTGGTGTTACTGTCCTTTGAAGAACATGGATTTCGTTTTTGGCAAATTTATGGCAAGAAATCTGGTGATAAGGTGTGTGTTCGAGCTCTTCAGGTGTTGAACATTTTGACATAGAGTGAGAGTTTCCAGAGTTATTCCTGGAATAAATGTCTCAAGATCATTAATTCAAAAGATGAAATTTATCTGTATATAGCAGTTCCTAGGGGTGTGTGTGTGTTTAATTCATCTCCTTACTTTATAATCAGACATGATACTTGATGTGCCATTTGAATTGTGTTTAGTTATAATAGATGATTTTATGCCTCCAAATGATAACTGCTGCTGTTTTTGACTGCATGGCCTTTCCTACAATTTGTCAACCTGACTAAATCTACTGACTCTTGCAAGGAGGTGGCATTTGAGCTGTGTTGTGTACTGCCTCTGTTCCTGTCCACTCTCCTGCGTTCTCACGGCACCCTGTACCTACCCATCTTAGAGCAGCTGCACCTGATGTCATGTTCCTTCTTTACTGTGTGTGTCCTTGCAGATAAAGTGCATTGAGAGCTGGCAGTGTTTTATAGATCGATTCATCCGCCATCTAGACACCGTGTATTTATTAAATTCATGACTGAATACAGTAGTGGAATAGCTGCAGAGAGAATCTGGAGCGCACATTGGGAGGGACTTGGTCACTAGGTAGAAAAATAAGATGCTGATTTAAATGGGCAATAGGGAAATTAATGGTATTTGAATAGAGGAGTGATAGGATTATACCTTTAATTAAGGAGATTAAGTGTTGTAATGTACAGATGAAATAGAAACCTGAGACAGGAGTTTAAAAACAAGTGAGGATGAGGTTAAAGTGGTCTGGCTTGTATTTGTGTAATGATAATAGAAAAAGAAAGGAGACAATATTTTAGAATAGAATTTACAAGAATGACAACTGACTGGGTGCAACACCCGTGTATTCATTCAACTACGCGTGTGGTATGACACACTGGGTACTGCGTTAGGCATCGGTGGGAAGGGGCAAAGGACAAGCCTGCTGAACAGGTATGGAGAGCAGGGGACCTGTAG
>NW_006795376.1:1527191-1529535 GCF_000442215.2 Lipotes vexillifer
TTTTGGCGGTACGCGGGCCTCTCACTGTTGTGGCCTCTCCCATTGTGGAGCACAGGCTCTGGACGCGCAGGCTCAGTGGCCATGGCTCACGGGCCCAGCTGCTCCGCGGCATGTGGGATCTTCCCGGACCGGGGCACGAACCCGTGTCCCCTGCGTCGGCAGGCGGACTCTCAACCACTGCGCCACCAGGGAAGACCTTGTTAGCTTTTTGACTTGTAGGGTTTAAGCTGCAGAGGGATGATGAGCAGAATAATAGTTGACACCGTGAGTTCTTTTGAAATGGATTTTGGGTTTAATCTGTGTGGAGGTGATAGTTGAAGCCATAGAAGTAAAGCAGTGCAAGAATTCGATTCTGCATTGTTAGAAAGCTAAGTTGCTGTCTGTTGTGGCGTGGTGCACAAGCCAAGGGTTTCTGAAAGCCCTCCTCCCTCACATCCAGGGCAGCAGACACAAGGACTGAGAAACGAACACTGAATTTAGGGGAGAGAAAAGGGAAGGTGAAAAGTCGACAACATGAAGATGAAGGGCCAAAGAACTGCTTATTTCGTTGTATCTGTTTCTTATTCCACTCTTCTGACTTGGCATTCATGATGGTTAATTTTCTTTGTCGACTTGGCTAGGCTGTGGTGCCCAGATGTTTGGTCGAACACCAGTCGAGGTGCCACTGTGGAGGTATTTTTCAAGTGTGATGAACACGGAAATCAGTAGACTTTGAGTATAGCTGGTTTCCCTCCATAATGTGTCTGGAGGATCTCATCCTATCAGTTGAAGGTCTTAAGATACAAAGACTGAGGTCCTCCAGGGAAGAGGCAATTCTGCCTCCAGACTGTAACATCGGGTCTTCCCCGGCTCTCCGGCCGCCCTGCAGATTTCAGACTTGCCTGCCCTCGCAGCCGCATGAACCGATTGCTTAAAATAAATGTCTTTCTCTAGATAGATGGGTGGACACACACACACACACACACACACATGCACACACACATGCACACACACAACGTACATACCTACACATACACACATACACTCTAACGTGGCTAGAGGCAAGTTGTAAATATTTTCTATTTATTGAGCTTATTCTTTAGCATTTAGTGTCATCCCCGGTTTTGGAGTCTTTTGACAGACAATTTACATTCTCCACTTCTCAGGCAGTTTCTGATTCTGCTCTTGCTTAGTTAGTACCTTGGGTGCGCCCCTCTTGGGCATTATGTTATCGCAATTGTTTGCCTGTATGCCTGTTTCCCCAAATGAATCTGCAAGCTTCTTGAAACTTACGACTTGCACCTACTAGTTTGTGTAGCTTGGGTAGCCAGCCTAGTGGGCACATAAGAATTTGTCACTATGTGTCTAGACACCGTGTATTTATTAAATTCATGACTGAATACAGTAGTGGAATAGCTGCAGAGAGAATCTGGAGCTCACATTGGGAGGGACTTGGTCACTAGGTAGAAAAATAAGATGCTGATTTCAATGGGCAATAGGGAAATTAATGGTATTTGAATAGAGGAGTGATAGGATTATACCTTTAATTAAGGAGTTTAAGTGTTGTAATGTACGAGATGAAATAGAAACCTGAGACAGGAGTTTAAAAACAAGTGAGGATGAGGTTAAAGTGGTCTGGCTTGTATTTGTGTAATGATAATAGAAAAAGAAAGGAGACAATATTTTAGAGTTTATCACTAAACTCTAAAGAGTTTAGTGAAAGAGTTTATCACTGACTGATACTAGAAGGAGCTTGAAAGAAGACATACTAAAGTGGAAAATAAGTGTGACCAAACAGAACCAGAGAGGCTGGCAGGCACATTGGCAGCATCTTCTGGATCATAGTCTTATGGCAGGTGTGAAATGTATTATGGTCATTTGGATACCACAGCGAACCATTATCTAATCAGTATTTGGTTTTCAATTTGTCAAATATTTACTCAGATATGACTTCACCAGTCATGACCAGATAAAGCTAGACTTTAAAATATTTCTTAGAGACATTTTCAAGGAAACATAGAAGCATTGGGAAAGAAAAAGAAATGCTTGTAATCTCATCACCCACAAAAAAAATGAACGTTTTTTGGTATAGATCGACCTAGAATTTTTAATATACTCAGACATATGCAATGATAGCATATTGTATATGCAATTATAGCATATTGTATATGCTGTTTTGTTAATTGCTTTTTCTCAAGTAAACATGTCATGACACCTTTAGCTGTTATTAACTGTACATAATTTTTAATACCTGTGTAGTATTCCATTACAGGGAAATATATATTACTTAATCAATCCCCTTATTATTGGACATCTATTCTCTCTCCTCCTCCTCTTCCCCCCTCCCCTCCCCTCCCCTCCCCTC
>NW_006795376.1:1529941-1574151 GCF_000442215.2 Lipotes vexillifer
CTCCCCTCCCCCTCCCCTTCTTCTTCTCCTTGTCTTCTTTCTATTTTAAACAGGGGCTCAGTGCATATATTTGCACATATCTTTCTACACTTAACTATTATTTCCTAAGAATGAATTTTTAGAAGTAAAATCTCTGGGTCACTGGTAGCCAGCTTTATTTTTAACGGAGGTTTTTGCTACATGTTACCTAAGTGCCCTCCAGAAATGTTTTACCAATATATATTAATTCCAGTGGTGTAGGAGAGGCCCATGAAAGTCGTTCTTGCAACATGTACAGGTATGTGACTGACCGATTGCAGTTTTCTTTTTTACTCTTTCTAGGACGGGTTCCTTTTTCTTAAGTTTTGAATATTCTGTATAAGGTCTTGTTCAACTTGTTAAGCCTATTAGTAATTCTACCAGGATAAATTAATAGTCATCATATATCCGGGCTTGTTTGAACAAAATGCTCAAGCATCCAAAATATGAGTAGCCAGTCCTGCAGCATTCGTGAGTGACTCACTTGTTTGTTTGAAATGCAAAATGATGGGAGGAGGCAATTCAAATGACTATGAATCTTCTTTAAAGGAACCATAGTACGGTATGTAAGACCAAAGGACTATCCCCAACCCCAATCCTGGGGGGATGGAGTATAGCACATCAAATCATGTTATATTGTCATAAAAATCCAAACAATTACCAGTGATACAACTATCAGTTAAAAATAATGGTTCCCCAAGGACCAGGATCACAACCTCTCAGTTAGTATCTTAATGCGTCTCTGGTAAGAAATGTTAAAAGAGTAACTATTGTAGCCTCAAATTGAATTTTTCTCACGGATTACAATTAAACTACACTTGTAATGTTACTTCATGATAATCCAGAAAACTTTTAGAATGGAAAAACATCTATGAAAGCTATGGTAGTTATTTCTGTTTTTGTTGTTGTTCATAAAGCTACATTCATTTAACATAAAGGACTTATCATTTATTCTAAGATCAATTTTTTGAAAAAGTTTTATTCTAGGAATAAATTTGTTTCCTCATTGAAATTATTCAAGACTCTTTTTCCTACTTAGATTTAGTTCTTTCTCCATGAAGCCCAGGATATTCTAGAAACTTAACTGAGATGTGGTTTCATAGGATCAGTCCTGGTATTTCTTGTCTCTGTTTACTGCAGTTAACAAATGTAATAAAAGGTAAATTTGAAAAATGAGAAATGAAATTTAAATTTTCTCCTGTTTAACCATTTTTATTTTTTGATTAAAGATCGTTAAACAGTTGTTGGCATTTTGAAAATATATGGACAAATTTAAAGTAGTTCCCATGGTATTTATAAATTAAAGGGGTATGTGGAACTGAATGAATCTGCCTTTCTGTATGTGTGGTCAGAGTCCTGTGTTTTTCTTTCCCAGAGTTCAAGGAAGGAGTTCTTTTATAAAAAACATTTCTGTGTAATCAGGTTTGTGCATTCGATTCGTTCAGTATTCAAATGGAAGTACTAAGACACACATCAGTGAAATCTTCTGTGCTCAGACTCAAGTTATAGCGAATTGAAGTCTTAGAGCTTCCAGCACAGCCTAATTGAGAGGTAGAGGAAATGGAAAAATAGACAAATGACATAAAAACAGAGTGCTGCTCCTGAGTGTGCTGCCGCAGAAGGGGAATTACGGAGGTGTGGTTACCACTGCTAGTTGGAGTTAAATCTGCCAGGTAAAAACCCCTGGGCTCCAGGGTCTTCAGTCATGGGGATGTTTAACAAAAGATACAGTATTTTGCATCAGGAAAGGAATAAGAAAAATGTGAGGTATTATGTGAAAGAAGGATATCATACAATTTATGTATTTTATAAATTTATTTATATTTATTTTTGGCTGCGTTGGGTCTTTGTTGCTGCACACGGGCTTTCTCTAGTTGCGGTGAGCGGGGGCTACTCTTGGTTGCAGTGCACGGGCTTCTCGCTGCGGTGGCTTCTCTTGTTTCGGAGGACGGGTTCTAGGGCTTCAGGAGTTGTGGCTGGAGGGCTTAGTTGCCCTGCGGCACATGGGATCTTCCCGGACCAGGGTTCGAACCCGTGTCCCCTGCATTGGCAGGCGGATTCTTAACCGCTGCGCCACCAGGGAAGCCCCAAGTTATGTATTTTAGAAAGGGTGTGGCAGGGAAAAGTAACTCTCCCTCTCTTAATTAACTCACTATGTACTTGCCTGACTCAAGGTTATATTCAGTTAACATAATTAGTAAAAATGTCACGAAGGATTTTTAATACCGTGTATTTTTGTAATTCTCAGGCTCTTAAATCCTCAATGGGTCAATCGTTAGATGTTAGAGCATCATTCTCTTAACTCCAGATCCATAATTTGGTAGGAGATGCCCAGGATTATCTTGGCTTTTCTTCGGTTGTAGAGAAATTCTGTCCTTCACAGCTGCCATTCAGAAGTGTCTTAAATTTATTTATACTTTCACTAGTAGTCAGGAGAAGTATGAGAGTGATTTTGTAAGATAAAAGTTAAGAATTAGTGCAAGTATCTCAAGCCACTTCCCTATACTCTTGCCCTTTGTCAGTATGTGTAATTGTTGACTACCTCCTCCAGCCCTGTCTTGCTTCGAGTACAGCTGTGGACTTAGCATGTGTGGGAGAACAAGGGTACAACTGTAAATATAAAAGAAAGGAAACATTTTCAAAGTTCTGCTCCTTCCTGCTAGCCCCATGAAATCCTCTTGTCATGAGAGTAAATTTGGTCAAATTAACTTGAAATTCTTTTAATTACAATTTAAAGTTTAAAAGACTTGTACAGACCACAGCTGAACTCAGTCATAGCTAGAGGCTTCTGTTTTAGGAGATAACTGTAGATAGCCAAAGATTGTTGCCAAGGTAGTCTTATACTTTATCAGATACTCTTTCTTAAATGATATGTTCAGAAATTTTTTTTAACATTTCCGTATATATCTTAAAATTCCTTTTTTGCAATTGTTTTCTCACTGGAATTATTTATAGACTTTTTCATTACCTAGATTTAGTTCATCTTTCAGATAGTTCAGGGACATTTTAGAAACTTCCAACTTCTACGCAGAAATGAAAGACGTTCGTTCTAGAGACAGGGTTAGATCAGCCTTGGTGTTTCTCTACTGATGTTACCAAATATAATAAAAGATAAATCTTTTTACAATACAAATATGAGGAATGAAATCTAAATTTTCTCATACTTGATAATTTATATTACTTTAAAAAATTAGATGTTGGTGTTAGTCCTGACATTATGCCAGGACCTAAGATGCATGGGTATTGGCCCTCGTTGGGTGGAATGATTTTTTTTAACCTCTTTATGAGGAAGAGTCTTTGGCTCTGAGTTTCTAATGTCATTGAAGGCCTCTGATAATTGGCTTATAAAACCTTTCTGAAAATGTATGTGAATTTCTTTTAAAAATTACAGAATAGATAATTAAAAGGTAAGTAAAAAAAAACCAGTAACCTCAATTCTATGAACTCTGGTCTTCTGACAGAACAAAACCTGTGTTGATTTTTTTCAGGCACCTTGATACATGCAGCCTTCTCAGAGTGACTCTTTAGTGAGAGTGATTGCCCAGTTATGCATGAGTATGGTCAGGAAGGAATCCAGTTCAAATAGTAGAATAGCATCTGTGAGTAAGAGAGAGAGAGAGAGAGAGAGAGAGAGTGAGTGAGTGTGTGTGTGTGTTTACGGGATGGAGGACAATACATACAGATTGAGGCAACAGTAAGTCAGGCTGAAATCCTCTATAAATGAGAATTGATTATTGCAGCTGATAAATGTGGAAATGGGTAATTAAAACATGGTATGTAAGGACACAAAGTTTTCCTCAGTGTTGTCTTCGTTTTTTTGTTTTTTTTTTCAAAATTTATTTTATTTTATTTATTTTTGGCTGCGTTGGGTCTTTGCTGCTGCGCGCAGGCTTTCTCTAGTTGTGGCGAGCGGGGGCTACTCTTTGTTGTAGTGCGCAGGCTTCTCATTGCGGTAGTTTCTCTTGTTGCAGAGCACGAGTTCTAGGCACGCAGGCTTCAGTAGTTGTAGCACGCGGGCTCAGTAGTTGTGGCCTGCGGGCTCAGTAGTCGTGGCCCGCGGGCTCTAGAGTGCAGGCTCAGTAGTTGTGGCGCACGGGCTTAGTTGAGATGTGGGATCTTCGCGGACCAGGGCTCGAACCCATGTCCCCTGCATTGGCAGGTGGATTCTTAACCACTGTGCCACCAGGGAAGCCCAGGGTTGTCCTCTTAAGACAATTAATGGTGTTGAGAACCTCTGTCAGGCTTCTCAATAATGTTTTCTTAGCTGGGTAATTAGCATGTGCTACTGATGTGATCCAAAAAGTTTTCAGCTCTGAAAGAAGTTGCCAAAAGAGGGGAAGCCTCAGTGTGTACCAGTCTGGAAATAGAATGTCGATTCTACTTAGGGGTGAGTAATAAAAGCAGATCACTAGTGTGCCTGTGTGTATCATCACAACGTGCATTAGCAGCTTTGCTCTCTCCTCGTTTATATATGGTTTTATCCCCTAGATCAGAGCTTCTATTCCCCCACGTTATCCTAGATCCTCTTACTGTCTCAGCAACAAGATTCAGCACTGAGTGTGTTGCTAATTTCCACCCCCATAGATAATATATCACTAGGAATGTTTTTGGCTGCAACGGAAAACCCCTGCACCGGGGTAAACAGACATTTATTTTTCTCAGGTAACAGAAGGTCGGGCAAGTAGGCAGTCCAGGGTCACACAGCTGCTCACCAGCATTGTTAAGGACCAGGCTTTTCCTATTTTGGGGGACCCATCTTGGTCATGGGGGTTCCTCCTTAGAATTTTGGGGGGAGGTAATCTCTGGTGACTTCCACCTACATCACAGTGGCAAGAACCATGTATGTCCACCACCAGCTGCAAGGAGGGGTCCTGTGTTTTCATCTGGGCACGTAGCTGCCCTGGAAATTAGTTGGTGTTGGATTAGTAAGAAAGAGGGGAGAACAGGTCCTGGATTGACACTGCAGTGTGTGCCACAGAATGCTATTGTTATTCCACCGAGTTTATTTGGATGTAATCCTTTTGATAATCGCTCACATAAGATGATAGTACATCATGTGGCTTTGCTTAATTCTTTTAGTTTCAAAGTTACTAAATTGCAAAAAAGTTAGTATTCTTTATAGGAGGAAGGAAAGACGGATTGTAATTTTGTGTTCAGCTGTTGCTGTTGAATATGATCTGTTTTCCTCTGACTTATCTCGAAACTATAACCTGGGTAAAACTCATGCCAAGTTAGGTATTTGTTTCACAGATTAAAAAAAAAAAATCATCATTCAACTGCCTCTTACTGAGCAGCAGGTTTTCAAGGGAGAGTGGAGAGTGACCAATGGATGGGACGTGGCCTCTGGCCTCACAGAGCTTCCGGTCTGGTGGGGCAGCCGGGGGACCAGCTGCTGACCACAGTAAAAGGGAACATGAAATACAAGCTGGATGTGGAGGTTAGAGTCATATTTTAACACGTATTGTGGGAAGAGAGCAACAAGGTGGACTTAAAAGTCAAGTAATGTTGTTCAGTTTCCACGTTTTAATTTTTTTATGTATGTTTAATTAACATAGTAAAGAAGGATCTTGTCACTTTAATAGGAAAGGAAGAGGACTTTTATGACTCAAGCGTGTCATTAGAAGCATGTTCATTCCTCTTATTCTCTTTCCTTCCTGGTTTTATGGATCTTTCCTGGGCTCTACTCAATCCCAGCTCTGAAAGGAGCCACTGAAGGTGTTTAAATACATAATGAAGTTTAGTTTCCCCAAATAAAATATTGTTAACCTAATGAAACTAAACCACAAATACAGACAGAAATTTCTTTTCTTTTTAAAATCAAACAATATCGGGGCTCATAGGGCAGGATTTGTAAATCCCTTCACAGGTACCCAAATTGACTGCATTCACATGCACACACACCAGTGTGGCTGATTTATTTTCACATAGTTACGGTCGTACTCTATGTGTGGTTCTGCAACTTGCTTTGTTTTTCTCTCTCATAGCGTCTTTTTTTGATTCTTTTCCCCACAGTACACATGGAATAGTGGTTTTCTCAATCAAATATGGTGCCACCCTCCCCTAGGGAGTATTTTTAAATACGTGGGGCCTTTTTACGACAAAGTATCCTGGCCAGACTGCCAGTAGCATCCCGTGGGGAAACAGTGACATGGAAATACCTTGTCTTGTTCACATTTCTTTATGTAATTAAAAAATGTGATTATACCATAAATATTCCCTCCCCGATGGTCAGTGTCTTTAAACGTACATACACACACACACACACACACACACACACATACACACACACGTGTCTGTGCATCTGTAAGAGCCTAGGACAAATTACTAGGATTGCTGGGTCGAGAGGGTATGCATGTTTAAAGTTTACTTATATGCTCCCAATCGCTCTCCCAAACCGCTGTACAAAATTACAGTCCTAATAACAGCGCGCACATTCTCCCACATCCTTTTCAACATGAGATAGCATCAGTTAAAATGTTTTGCCTACATAATGAGAAAAAATAAAGTCGTGTTTAAGTTTCCATTTTCCTGTCCAAACTCCTGTTACAGAGTCCTTTCAATATGGTGATAAGCAACTGATTTGCTTTTAGAGAAGTGCAGTCCGTGCTCATCTGCTCTGAATATCCCGTTGCTTTTTCATTCATGTTTCAGAAACAGCCCTGTTCACCAATCAGTCACCTCTTTGGAGTGTCTTTTTTGTCTCATCTGCTGGAAGTGTCATACCAATACTGACTGGAGTGATTTTTATGAAGAGCTATGAATTGGTATTTGTATAGAGGGAGCTGTGTTTTCCAAAATCTGGTTGCTACCCAGTTAGTGGGTTGGTAAAACCAAATTAGGGCTCATAAGCAGTATAAAAAAAGAAATAGAATAGAAAATGTTGGAGGGTCTCATATACAGTAAGGTAAGGCATGTTTCATGAAACTTACTGAATGAGTATTTTAGAATGTGTTTTGAATATGTCTGTGCCTAAATAAATGTATATATGCCTCTTTAATATGTCTGAGTGCTACACTGTGATGTAAAATATCGCTGGGTTGAGGATTTCTGGTAAGGAGAATCTTAGCTTTAAAAATTTATTCAGGACACAATTTATTTCTGTCCTAACCGAGGAAGAAGGTTTCATACTTGTTTGTGGCATTAAAAAATAAATTTCCAATAGTATCAATACTTATAAAAGGTTAAAGACTAAGGCTTTCAGAGGGGCTTAAATGCTTAAAGATAGGCGTGTCACCTAATTGGACTTGGAGATATAATGGGTGTGGAAAGCCAAATTGGCTTGGGTGCAGGAAGAAGAGATGATGAGTTACACCATGCTAAACTTAATTTCACTGAGCAATGTAATTTATCTGCGCTCCAGTGCTGTCCCTGCCCTTTACTCTGCAGTAGCTGCACTGCTGCGCAGGCAAGAATATGCAGGGGAAATCTTGACACTCACCAGTTTTGCTCTGTGAGCAGCACATGTGCAACTGATCATCCAAGAGTGGTGGCTTGAACTAATTGTGACTGTTTTGCTTCCCTCAATTCCAGTGCTGATCTTAAATGCGTCGCTTAGAAAATTACATGTTGGTGATTATAATAAAAGGGGGTAATTAAAATAAATTTAAAAAAAAGCAATGGGACACTGCATGTGGGTGTATTTAATTACCTGGCAGCTGTTTCTATTTCTAAAGTGTGAGACATATGGGTAAATGAAAGCCTTTCTGTTAGAAATTCTACCCACACTTTTGTGTTTCTTCCTTTGGGGTAATTTCTTCCCTTTGGGTGATTTCCATCATTTGCAGAGCAATAATGATGACGACTATTTTGTGCTGTACTGTATGTTTCCCAAGTGCTTATATCTTTCATTAACTTTGCCTCTACCAGTTTTAATGTTCTTACTTGAATTATTCTTATTCAATAATTGCATCTTCATAAAAAATGATATGAGTGGAAACTTATAATCTTATTTTCTGGATTTGTAAATAGTGATGTTAGAAAACTGGTGTGTTTAAAGTTCTGTGGTACAGTCATAAATTAATTTCTTTCAAATTTTATGAGGTATCATTGATACATTTTTGGCAAATACAAACACTAGATAAGAAATCTTATTTCACAAACCAAAGAAGATAGAAGTGAAAGTTCTGTAAGGACTGTCAACCACCACATGATATTATTGGGTACTAATGTTCTCTCTTGTTCATATGAAGCATGGAGAGGCAGTGTTGACATTGAGTATACTTAATGGTGTTACTTTAAATTTAGGTAAAATCTTTTAACCCCTCAAAAGGTTTCATATTATTTTATTTTATTTATTTATTGGTAAGCACGCTTCTTTTTTGAAGTATAGTTGATTTACAATGTTACTTTCAGAAAATAATTTTATACATATTCTTATTCAACCTAATCCTGTCTATGTGATGGCATCCCAGGAGCAGAGCATGCATTTCTCTGTCCATCTCAGTTTTGCTCAGTGGTACCAAGGCATCTGATACCTAGTGTGATTTTGGATCAGCATCTCCTACTGACTTAACAGAAAGTTTGCTTGAGTAACTACTTTGTCAGTGGTGATTATAATGACTGAGATTCCTGTTAAGCGTCTTATGGGACTTTGTTAGTTAGAAGATTCTTGAGATGAATTTATAGTTATCTTACAGAACCATGTTATTGTTCTTCCTCCTCCTTGAAAATCACTCCTTTCCATTTACCTTTCATCTAAAGAAGCTGCAGCATCAAGAAAGAGAAGACAAGGTTTAGGTGATGTGAGTGAGTGTTAATGTTTCATTGTTTCTACTTTAGCCCTTCTATTTCGTAACCTGTGTCATAATTTTAAATGATGTAAATGATAATTTGACCAGTTGGCTTGATGAAAGAATCTTGTATATTGCAGAAATAGAGTCATTTTAGTAGATGTTTAGAAAGAAAAACGAAAGCTAATGTCATAACACATTATGCTCTGTATGTTCAATTAAGGAAAACATATTTTGTGCGTTTCTTCAAATAGTATTATTTGTGCTACTCAACAATTTTTTACTTTTTCTCTTCTTTTTCTAAGATGCCCTCCCCAAATTTAAATAGTAAAAGGACTAGTGAGCATTTAGAAAAAACTAAAGAAATGCCAATAAAAGTCAGCTGTAATTTATACAATTTTTTTCTTTGAAAATATTAAGTATTACATTAAGTTCATTGGCACGTGTAGGCTTAACAGACAAGTTTTGTTGCGTGTGCTCAAACTATGAGGCAATTTAAAACAATCGTGTTACAAACAGATCTAACTTGCTCTAATTAAACAAGACCCACACAAAACCTTTCAGAAATAGAATTCCATGTTTTCTCTCAGTGGCCTTATAGAAGGAAATAAAGATCTATATCACATTTAGGTTTAATTATTGGAAGATCCGTAGAGTTTCAAGTTTCAGAATGGCTTCTTTGACTTGAGGAAGTGAAGCTATTGCATAGAAATGGTCTATTGAATGAGGCTATCTCTAGTTCCTTCCCAGTGAGGGGCCAGAAGAAGCTTACAGAACCCACATCCCCTGCAGGCTGTCGTGGTCTGTGAGGAGTTCGGGATATAAAGGTTGAGCCACTTCGTGTTGTTGCCTCCCCACTCACTGTGCTTGGTAGCCTGACCGTCATCCTAATTGCTGATGAGGGTGTAGTGAATACACTTCCCTGTAATAAGCTGGTGTGTCATTCTCTTTGTTCAGCTCCTTGAGGATTATGTGATACGTAATAAATAATGGCTAAAGACGCTTCTATATGCAACTCCTTCTTAATTTACCAGTAAACCAGTTTAATGATTTCAAAAAACCCAGAATATATCAAGGTACAGTTTTTACACCAAATTTGTACAGTTTTGCTATTTTGTGGTTGATTATATTCACCTTACCTTCCACCCCCTCTACCACTCTCATCTAATCCCTCTCTTTCAATTATTTTTCCTGAAAGCTTTTTTTAAAAAAATTCTTTCCTCTTGCATGGCACTAACCCAAAGAAATACTGTGTAAGTTTGGAAGGTGGACTGTAAGTTGCCCTGATGGTCTGTTTCATTGGGGAGTGCAATAAATGACTTCTACCAGTATTTACACCATGGTGTGGCCCTTCCCTCTGAATGTGGTTTTGGTCTGAGAGTTAGCTGACAGAATCAGCGGAAGTCACACAGCAAATTTCAGACCTAAGCTTTAAGAAGTCCCACTACTTACATCTAAGAAGTCCAGTGACCCTAAGGAAGAGGGCATATGGATGGAGAGAGGCCCTCTGACTACTGGAAAGAGAGGGGCCTGGCCCTTCCAGTTTCTTAGCTGGTCCCTGCTGGCTCAATGCAGCCTCCTGTGATGACTGGCAAAATGAGCTGACGAGAAGACTTGCCCAGCTGAGCCCAGCCTGGATTGCAGCATCGCCAGCAAATAAAACAATTGTTTCTTTAAGCCGCTAGGTTTTAGGGTGGTTTGCTGTGCAGCAGTAGATAAATGAAAGCACCCTGAGATTTGAAAAATGCATTTTAATAGCTACTTAGCAATAATTTGTATTTACATGCTAGAAAAGTAGAATATAAGTTGTTGCTTATCAGCTATTAAAATAGATTCATCAATGTACTATGTGCTGTTTACTAATATAGTTACATCAAGAGGGAAAGAATAAAATAGCCATTGGAGAGATTCGACTGTCACTCAGTGGTGTTATTAAATACAAGCTCTATAAAGTATTGATGACTTTGAAAATTTTGGCAGCAACTTAGACTGCAAAGTTGGAAGAGAAATGTAAGTAAGAACATTAAAAATATTATTATTATTATTATTTTTTGCGGTACGCGGGCCTCTCACTGTTGTGGCCTCTCCCATTGCGGAGCACAGGCTCCGGACGCGCAGGCTCAGCGGCCATGGCTCACGGGCCCAGCCACTCCGCGGCATGTGGGATATTCCTGGACCGGGGCACGAACGCGTGTCCCCTCATCGGCAGGTGGACTCTCAACCACTGCACCACCAGGGAAGCCATAAAAATATTATTTTTTTGATGGGATGCATTAAGTTCCTTTTCTTCTCAGAATCCTTTTCTTTTCAATTGATGTTTCAAACTAAATACCTCTGTAGGTTGACTGATTACAAATGTTTTCACTCAAGCCACACTAGCTTCTAAATCTGTCTGTAAGCTGCTTTCTTAAAAAAGTGAATAAGCTTAGGAAATAATTATTCCACAGAGTACACAAAACTCCAGAGCAAGCTTTTGTTCCGTGGACAGATTTGATTCATCAAGAAACATCAAGATAATTGTCACGATTTAAATTTTTAAAAGAAACCAAGAAGCCTTTGGCTCAAGTGTAAAACTTTCTGTTGTTTTCTTGGCATGACGCCTTGAATTGAATGTTTTGTGCTGTACGTTGCTCCATTTTGTTTTGTTTTGTTTTGTTTCATATTTTTGCCCCTGGGACAGGAAACTACAGAACAAAATATATTCACTTTGGTAACCAGTGCTGGTCCTTTGGTGACTCATTCTTCTTGAGTGATTAGTACAAAAAAGAGAGGCTGACACTTAAATGCTGCTCCCTAGTGGATACAGACGATGAGCCACGGTCTTATTCTTTCATCACAGATACTTTCTAAAGCCGGGAATCAGTATTTTGACACAAGAAGGACAACATTCACATCCAGGCCCTCTCCTGTTTCATAATTTTTTTCTTCCCGATGTAGTATGTTCCATTTTAATTAAAATTCTTAATGGGCTCCAGCAGTGTACATATGAATACACCAGTGTTCCCTCCCTCTTGGCATTAATCTGTGTGATTGTGTAAAAGTAATTTTATAGAGAAACATTTTCTCTCAAAATTGTAAGCTTCACAAAGGTGGCATCATGTCTTATTTGCTCAAGACTGTAAAATCCAGAACCTAGGACAGATCTTAGCATTTCTAACTCTACACTCAAATTATGTTTTGAATTAATGAATTTAGCTTTTTAGTCAACTTTTTTTCCCCCCCAGGAGTTACTGGTCTAGGCAGTAGGCTAACAATCCCAGATTGGCAGATTATGTTGAGGGATTATGTCACATTTTCCTACTTCTTTCTCAGTGGATAGTCAGTGATTTTTTTCTACCCCAATTCTGTTAAAGCATTGATAATTATTTTTAATTCAAGTATCTATAATATGCTGAGTCTTTTCAATATACAGTTTCTAATGCTTACAAAATATCATTTGGAGTTAGGGGTTAAAAATATTGGCATGGTTGATTTTCTTATAATTCCCCGCTGAAACCCTGTGTAACAAGGGATTTATGTGGAATGTTAGGAATGTTTCGATGTTTCTGGAATTACTGAGTTGGAAGGTGCTTGAGGAAGAAAGATGCATTGGAAAGGCTTTTGTATCCCTATAATTACATGACAAGAGGAAAACTTTAGGTTCTTGGGAACGTTACCAGGATTTTCTGTTAACTGCTTGTATTTAACATTTCCCCCTACCTGAAAGAATATAAAGACGTTTTGGTTTTAGGTTTACCTTTTTGCTCAGAATATATCATACTTCATTTTTTAAAAAAAATTAAGTTATATATATATATATATCGAGCACTTATTTTATGCCAGATACCTCTTAAATTCTTGAGGTGTCATGGTGAACAAAAAGACCAAGATCCCTGCTCTGGGGAAGTCTGCCGCATAGTACGGGAGCAGACAAACAATGAAACTAACGGCAAAAAGGAGATATTATAGTAAGTTGTAAGGTGATGAGTGCTATGGAAACAGTGAAGCAGGGTAATGGAAATCAAGGAGAGAGAATGGGTTATAATTTTAAATAAGCCGAGCAAGCCTCTTTAAGGTGACTTTTAAGCAAAACTGGAGGAGGTGAGGGAGTGAGTCTGGAAGATGTGGGGCAGGAGAGGCTTCCTGGCAGAAGGAAGGGTAGGGGAGGAAGGAGAGGGGTGGGAAAGGGCCTGAGCGGGGTACAGGCTGCCTGCTGCTTCTGAGGAATGCTTTGATGGTTAAACTTGGTCCAGATTGCTGCTAGATCATGCTAGCATTTGCGAACCTTATTGGAAATGAGCATTATATTATCCTATCATCAAATAAAATAAGACTAAAAAGAGAAATTGCTAGAATAGAACCACATTATAAGATACGATCTTCAAACATTTCTCCTTTATGGTTTTGAGGCCCTATGTAAATCATACAGTACCTTAGTGACAGGTAACTGTTGTTCTAGAATTCCTGATCAGGCCCCAGAGGCCTTTTAGATGTTTAGGGTCATTGACCTTGTATCCAAGGTTAGAGACCATATAAATCAGATAATTAGAATGAAAGGAGTTAAAGTATGTAAAATTCCTTAAATCTGTGTCTATACATAGTAAGTACTCTGCAGATATTAATTGAATCTAGAAGCAGAATTTTAACTAGAAGATGAATTTTAATATTTATATACTTATATAGAAAACACGTCAGTTTTTTAGATTTAAAAAGTAATAATTTATCTTTTGTCTCATCTTCGTTTTCTCTGCCATCTTACTTCCTTATCTCAGTCTCTATTTCTCAAAATCAAAATCAGATTTTGAATTAATAACAGTAATAATAACACAGCAATGCCTGTGTCTCCCTTTTAAAAACATTGTTTTGTGTGTTACACATTTTCAGCTTTTCAGTCCAGATGGATTTTTAAACTGATTACCTGACACTTTGGAAGACATTGCTTCTTATTGCATATTACAATATGAAAATAAGTTTTCGAGAAATTTTTTGCTGCCTTCTTGTTCTGATCTTTTTTAAACGACGAATACATATAAACTTGAAAAATAAGTTTTACCTCTTATTAAAAGTATAAGCGATTCTGTTAAAGTGGTACCTAATTATACCATAATTTTGATTTTATCTTTTTTAATTTTGATATTGTTTAGGGCCTACTTTGTGCCAGGGGCTGACTAGGTGCTAATATAGGCACATCTCCATCTTACATACATGTGTTTTTAAACATATGTAAATGAGCATGGGTTTGAATATTGGCCCTACCACTTTTAAAGATGTGCCCTCATTCAGGTTAATTGATTCTGTGAGACTCAATTTTCCCATTTATAAAATATAGAACTGATGTTACCTTCAGAATTGAGAAGAACGAAGATGATGTCTGCAGAATACCTAGTTTAGTGTTTGACATACAGTAGACTCAATAAATGGTAGCTGCTGTTAATTTAAAAAAACCCAGCATCTCACTTAGTAGCTATTTTGGCTTGATTTGCTTTCATCTCTGACTTCTCTTCTACCTAATGTGTTAAGCTTACCTATCCTTACCCTGCTCGTCAGCCTTTTGAAAATAACCACTTAAGTGCTTGATGAGTACGTTTATGAAGCAGATCCAGTATTTAAAAGAATCTTAGAGTAAAATACTTGAGAATGATTACCCTTTAATTATAGTGTCTTTCTTTGAACCCTTGAGTTTCCTCTTCATTATTTTTCCCTTGCAGGCCCACAGCCTTTATCTCCTTGTGCTCGGCCCCGTTTTGGATCTCCCCACTAATTACTCCCTCTTCTCTGCTCCCCCCACTTCTCTTTTACACTGTACACTGCTGCTAGAATAAATTTCCTAAAGCATCGCCATACCCCTTCTTTCATTTTCTTAAAACATTTACATTGGCTCTTTGTTACGACGTCCGAAGTTCTTTGCCCAAACTTCATGGTTCGCTATAATCTGGAACCCTCTTACTTCCTTATTCAGTTTAACTTTCCATGATTCCTAAACCAGTCAGTGGAGACTATGCACAACCTTATCTGTTTCGTCTCCGTTCCTTACTTGCGGCTTTTCGTGTGTCCCATTCTTTCTGCTCACGTTGTTCTTCCTCATCTTCTCTACCTCAAGTCAAGCCCATATTGTAAGGGTGTATTCAAGTTCTACACTCCTTTAAACTGTCTCTTTCTGACTCTGATTTCAGTGATTTTTTAGAAAAAAATTTCATGCATAAACTAGTAAAACATTAGAGAATGTACTTTGTAAAGCACTAACTGCTCAGTTTAGTCTTATATCCTGAGGAGAAATATACATTCTTTGTAGAATTGGCCTCTTTCACTAAATGTAATATCTTTGAGATTCACCCATGCTGTTGCATATGCCAATGCTCATTCCTTTTTATTGCTGAGTAGTATCCCAGTGTTTGAGCATACCTAAGTTTGCTTATCCATTCTCCTGTTGATGGACATTTGGATTATTTCCAGTTCTGGACTATTATGAATAAAGTTGCTGTGAATATTTGTATATAAGTCTTTGGGTGAACACAGTTTCGTTTCTCTTGAGTAAATACTTATGAGTGGGATTCGTTGGTCAAAGGATTGGTAAATGCTAAACTTTATAAGAAACTACCACACATTTTTCCAAAGTGGTTGGAATGTTTGAGAATTCTAGCTGCTACCATCCCTGCTGTTGTCATTCTTTTTAATTTAACTTTTTTATTATGTATGAAGACATATCTCATTGTAGTTTGAATGTTCACTTCCTTGAGATTGACTACCTTTTCACTTACTTATCGGCCGTTTGTATGTGTCTTTTAGAGGAGAGCCTGTCCAAGCCTTCTGCCTATTTTTTTTTAATTTAACTTTATTTTTATAAATTTATTTATTATTTATTATTTTTGGCTGCATTGGGTCTTCGTTGCTGTGCGTGGGCTTTCTCTAGTTGTGAGCGGGGGCTACTCTTCATTGCGGTGCACGGACTTCTCATTGCAGTGGCTTCTCTTGTTGTGGAGCACGGCCTCTAGGCGCATGGGCTTCAGTTGTTGTGGCTCATGGGCTCTAGAGTGCAGGCTCAGTAGTTGTGGCGCACAGGCTTAGTTGCTCCGTGGCATGTGGGATCTTCCCGGACCAGGGCTCGAACCCATGTTCCCTGCATTGGCAGGCGGATTCTTAACCACTGCGCCACCGGGGAAGCCCCTTCTGCCTATTTTTGTTGGCTTGTTTGTCTTTTGATTATTGAGTGGTAGAAGTTCTTTATATATTCTCATTATAAGTCCTCTTTCAGCTCTGTGATTAGGGATATTATATTGCCTTTTTGTTCTTAGCAATTCAGAGGCAATAATTCTAGAAAACTGCTGCTTTAGACATTCTGTCTTTACAGAACTGTGTAAAGGCAGGATACTGTGGGGAGGGCTAAAGGCCAGGCAGCTAGAGAGAACATCTATCTTATGTTTTCTTCTTTCTTCTAAGAAGTGTTTTTTTCTTTCCTAGAAAAGCCTTGCCCATGACCCCTCAGAAGACTTCTCTGTATGTCTTGTTGACAAGAACTGGGTTACTTGGCTAGCCCTAGATAGCTTGCAAGAAAGGCTAGAAAAGTGTCTCTTTTTAAAGAAAAATAGAGTGTCTATGGTGGTAGGTGGATGAATGAGAAGGGGGTTAAGAATGTAGTCTACCCATAGCTAGTCAAGGGCAGGGTGTCTCAGGGGAAGAAACATACCAAGCTCTCAGAGATGAGAGCACATAGCCTGTTCAGGGAACGGGTGCTATTTTGAGAGAAAAATGAATAAATTTATTGCTTGAAGAACCTTTGCAGGGTATCTGTTTGAATATGTTGGTAGCCAGTAAGCCAGAACATTTGAGCTGGGAATTTGATTTGGAAGCACTCAGAGAGTAGGTAGTACTTGAAGCTATGTGGTATAGAGATCGCTCAGTGAGAGTTTATACAATATGAGAAAAAGGCAGACCGCAGGCCCTAGGGAAAACTTAATTTCAGGGATAGCCAGTGGAAATTGGGATCCCAAAGTAGACTGAGACCAACTAACAGAAAAGTAGACAGTGATAATACAGCCATGGGAGGAGTTTCAGGAAGGAGGAAGAGTGGTCAGTGGAGTAGGAAGTCCCCGAGAAATCGCTGCTGAGGAGTCAGGGATATCTATTTGGATTTGGCAGTTAGGAAGATACGGAGCTTCTCAAAAGCAGTTATTTGGAGCGGAGGGAGTAGAGGTTAAATTGTAGTCAGCTGAGGGAAAATGGGAGGTAAGACGGTGGTGGCATTGAGTTAGACTACTTAATCAAGAAGCTTAGCTGTAATTCCGTTAAAAAAAAAACCCTTTTCATATGGAAGAAGCATTAAAATATTAATAGATGTTAACGATATAGTAAAGAGTGAGGCAGTGATGGCCCGCCCACCTTCCCTGAGGAGGTGGGAGCAGAGTGAGGGGTTATCTTTCTGGATAGGAGTAGGAAGGGGCTCCATGTCTTCGTAGGGTAGAGGCGTGTGGCCACGAATAAGGGACACTTAATTTTTAAATTAAATTTAATTTTTTATCAAAGTATAGTTAATGTACAATGTTGTGTTAATTTCTGCTGTACAGCAAAGTGTTTCAGTTCTACATATATATACATTCTTTTTTTATATTCTTTTCCATTATGGTGTATTTTATTTATTTAATTGTTTTTTGTAGGCGGGGTGGGGGGGGGTCACGCTGCACGGCTTGTGGGATCTTAGTTCCCCAACCAGGGATTGAACCTGGGCCCACAGGAGTGAAAGTGCCGAGTCGTAACCACTGGACCACCAGGGAATTCCCTCCATTATGGTTATCACAAGATATTGAATATGGTTCCTTGGGCTGTACGGTGGGACTTTGTTGTTTATCCATTGTATATATAGTAGTTGGCATCTGCTAACCCCAAACCCGCACTCCAACCCTCTGCCACATCTCCTCCCCCTTGGCAGCCACAAGTCTGTTATCTGTGTCTGTGAGCCTGTTTCTGTTTCATAGATAAGTTCATTTGTGTCATTCCTTTTTAGTGTATTTATTTATTTATTTATTATTCTTATTAGTCATCCATTATATACACATCAGTGTATACATGTCAATCCCAATCTCCCAAATCATCACACCACCACCCACACCCCCCAGCACTTTCCCCGCTTGGTGTCCATACATTTGTTCTCTACATCTGTGTCTCAATTTCCGCCCTGCAAACCAGTTCATCTGTACCATTTTTCTAGGTTCCACATATATGCGTTAATATACGATATTTCACTCTGTATGACAGTCTCTAGATCCATCCACGTCTCAACAAATGACCCAATTTCGTTCCTTTTTATGGCTGGGGAATATTCCCTTGTATACATGTACCACATCTTCCTTATCCATTCGTCTGTCGATGGGCATTTAGGTTGCTTCCATGACCTGGCTATTGTAAATAGTGCTGCAATGAACAATGGGGTGCGTGTGTCTTTTTGAATTATGGATTTCTCTGGGTGTATGCCCAGTAGTGGGATTGCTGGATCATATGGTAATTCTATTTTTAGTTTTTTCAGGAACCGCCATACTGTTCTCCATAGTGGCTGTATCAATTTACATTCCCACCAACAGTGCAAGAGGGTTCCCTTTTCTCCACACCATCTCCAGCATTTGTCGTTTGTAGATTTTCTGATGATGCCCATTCTAACTGGTGTGAGGTGACACCTCATTGTAGTTTTGATTTGCATTTCTCTAATAATTAGTGATGTTGAGCAGCTTTTCATGTGCCTCCTGGCCATCTGTATGCCTTCTTTAGAGAAATGTCTATTTAGGTCTTCTGCCCATTTTTGGATTGGGTTGTTTGTTTTTTTAATATTGAGCTGTTTATATATTTTGGAGATTAATCCTTTGTCCGTTGATTCATTTGCAAATACTTTCTCCCATTCTGAGGGATGTCTATTCGTCTTGTTTATAATTTCCTTTGCTGTGCAAAAGCTTTTGCGTTTCATTAGGTCCCATTTGTTTATTTTTGTTTTTATTTCTATTACTCTAGGAGTTGGATCAAAAAAGATCTCACTGTAATTTATGTCAAAGAGTGTTCTTCCTATGTTTTCCTCTAAGAGTTTTATAGTGTCCGGTCTTACATTTCGGTCTCTAATCCATTTTGAGTTTATTTTTGTGTTTGGTGTTAGGGAGTGTTCTAATTTCATTCTTTTACATATAGCTGTCCAATTTTCTCAGCACCACTTATTGAAGAAACTGTCTCTTCTCCATTGTATATCCTTGCCTCCTTTGTCATAGATTAGTTGACCATAGGTGCATGGGTTTATCTCTGGGTTTTCTATCCTGTTCCATTGATCTATATTTCTGTTTCTGTGCCAGTACCATATTGTCTTGATTACTGTATAGTCTGAATCCAGGGAGTCTGATTCCTCCAGCTCCGCTTTTTTCCCTCAAGGCGCTTTGGCTATTCAGGGTCTTTTGTGTATCCATACAGATTTTAAGATTTTTTTGTTCTAGTTACATAAAACATGCCATTAGTAATTTGATAGGGATTGCACTGAATCTGTAGATTGCTTTGGGTAGTAGAGTCATTTTCACAATATTGATTCTTCCAATCCAAGAACATGAGATATCTCTCCATCTGTTGGTATCATCTTTAATTTCTTTCATCAGCGTCTTATAGTTTTCTGAATACAGGTCTTTTGTCTCCCTAGGTAGGTTTATTCCTAGGTATTTTATTCTTTTTGTTGCAGTGGTAAATGGGAGTGTTTCCTTAATTTCTCTTTCTGATCTTTCGTTGTTAGTTTATAGGAATGCAAGAGATTTCTGTGCATTAATTTTGTATCCTGCAACTTTACAAAATTCATTGATTAGCTCTAGGAGTTTCCTGGTGGCATCTTTAGGATCCTCTATGTATAGTATCATGTCATCTGCAAAGAGTGACAGTTTTTCTTCTCCTTTTCCAATCTGTATTCCTTTTATTTCTTTTTCTTCTCTGATTGCCGTGGCTAGGACTTCCAAAACTATGTTGAATAATAGTGGCGCGAGTGGACATCCTTGTCTTGTTCCTGATCTTAGAGGAAACGCTTTCAGTTTTTCACCATTGAGAATGATGTTCGCTGTGGGTTTGTCATATATGGCCTTTATTATGTTGAGGTAGGTTCCCTCTTTGCCCCCTTTCTGGATAGTTTTTATCATAAATGCGTGTTGAATTTGAAGCTTTTTCTTCATCTATTGAGATGATCATATGTTTTTTCTTCTTCAACTTGTTACTATGGTGTATCACATCAATTGATTTGCGTATATTGAAGAATCCTTACATCTCTGGGATAAGTCCCACTTGATCATGGTGTATGATCCTTTTAATGTGTTGTTGGATTCTGTTTGCTAGTATTTTGTTGAGGATTTTTGCATCTGTATTCATCAGTGATATTGGTCTGTAATTTTCTTTTTTTGTAGTATCTTTGTCTAGTTTTGGTATCAGGGTGATGGTGGCCTCATGGAATGAGTTTGGGAGTGTTCCTTCCTCCACAGTGTTTTGGAAGAGTTTGAGAAGGATGGGTGTTAGCTCTTCTCTAAATGTTTGATAGAATTCACCTGTGAAGCCATCTGGACCTGGACTTCTGTTTGTTGGAAGATTTTTAATCACAGTTTCAATTTCATTACTTGTGATTGGTCTGTTCATACTTTCTATTTCTTCCTGGTTCAGTCTCAGAAGTTTATACCTTTCTAAGTATTTGTCCATTTCTTCCAGGTTGTCCATTTTATTGGCATAGAGTTGCTTGTAGTAGTCTCTTAGGATGCTTTGTATTTCTGCGGTGTCTGTTGTAACTTCTCCTTTTTCGTTTCTCATTTTATTGATTTGAGTCCTCTCCCTGTTTTTCTTGATGAGTCTGGCTAATGGTTTATCAATTTTGTTTATCTTCTCAAAGAACCATCTTTTAGTTTTATTGATCTTTGCTATTGTTTTCTTTGTTTCTATTTCATTTATTTCTGCTCTGATCTTTATGATTTCTTTCCTTCTGCTAACTTTGGTTTTTGATTGTCCTTTCTCTAGTTCCTTTAGGTGTATGGTTAGATTGTTTACTTGAGATTTTTTCTTGTTTCTTGAGGTAGGCTTGTATAGCTATAAACTTCCCTCTTAGAGCGCTTTTGCTGCATCCCATAGGTTTGGGATCATTGTGTTTTCATTGTCATTTGTCTCTAGGTATTTTTTGAGTTCCTCTTTGATTTCTTCAGTGATCTCTTGGTTATTTAGTAACGTGTTGTTTAGCCTCCATGTGTTTCTGTTTTTCACATTTTTTTTCTCTGTAATTAATTTCTAATCTCATAGTGTTGTGGTCAGAAGAGATGCTTGATATGATTTCAATATTCTTAAATTTACTGAGGCTTGATTTGTGACCCAAGATGTGATCTATCCTGGAGAATGTTCCATGCACACTTGAGAAGAAAGTGTAATCTGCTGTTTTTGGATGGAATGCTGCATAAATATCAATTAAATCTATCTGGTCTGTTGTGCCATTTAAAGCTTGTCTTTCCTTATTAATTTTCTGTTTGGATGATCTGTTCATTGGTGTAAGTGAGGTGTTACAGTCCCCCACTATTATTGTGTTAGTGTCGATTTCCTCTTTTAGAGCTGTTAGCAGTTGCCTTATGTATTGAGGTGCTCCTATGTTGGGTGCATATATATTTATAATTGTTATATCTTCTTCTTGGATTGATCCCTTGATCATTATGTAGTGTCCTTCCTTGTCTCTTGTAACGTTATTTTGAAGTCTGTTTTATCTGATGTGAGTATTGCTACTCCAGCTTTCTTTTGATTTCCATTTGCATGGAATATCTTCTTCCTTCCCTTCACTTTTAGTGTGTATGTGTCCCTCGGTCTGAAGTGGGTCTCTTGCAGACAGCATATATATGGGTCTTGTTTTTGTATCCATTCAGCGAGCCTGTGTCTTTTGGTTGGAGCATTTAATCCATTCACGTTTAAGGTAATTATCGATATGTGTGTTCCTGTTACCATTTTCTTAATTATTTTGGGTTTGTTTTTGTAGGTCCTTTTCTTCTCTTGCGTTTCCCACTTAGAGAAGTTCCTTTAGCATTTGTTGCAGGGCTGGTTTGGTGGGGCTGAATTCTCTAAGCTTTTGCTTGTCTGTAAAGCTTTTGATTTCTCCATCGAATCTGAATGAGATCCTTGCGGGGTAGAGTAATCTTGGTTGTAGGTTCTTCCCTTTCATGGGAAGTATAAGTATATCATGCTGCTTTAAGTATTATCATGCCACTCCCTCCTGGCTTGTAGAGTTTCTGCTGAGAAATCAGCTGTTAACCTTATGGGAGTTCCCTTATATGTTTTTTATTGTTTTTACCTTGCTGCTTTCAATAATTTTTCTTTGTCTTTAATTTTTGCCAATTTGATTACTATGTGTCTCGGCATGTTTCTCCTTGGGTTTATCCTCTATGGGACTTTCTGCGCTTCCTGGACTTGTGTGGCTATTTCCTTTCCCATGTTAGGGAATTTTTCGACTATAATCTCTTCAAATATTTTCTCAGGTCCTTTCTCTGTCTCTTCTCCTTCTGGGACCCATACACTGCGAACGTTGTTGTGTTTAATGTAGTCCTAGAGGTCTCTTAGGCTGTCTTCATTTCTTTTCATTCTTTTTTCCTTATTCTGTTCTGCAGCAGTGAATTCCACCAGTGTGTCTTCCAGGTGACTTATCCGTTCTTCTGCCTCAGTTATTCTGCTACTGATTCCTTCTAGTGTATTTTTCATTTCAGTTATTGTGTTGTTCATCTCTGTTTGTTCTTTAATTCTTCTAGGTCTTTGTTAAACATTTCTTGCGTCTTCTCGATCTTCGCCTCCGTTCTTTTTCCAAGGTCCTGGATCATCTTCACTATCCTTATTCTGAATTATTTTTCTGGAAGGTAGCCTTTCTCCATTTCATTCAGTTGTTTTCCTGGGGTTTTATCTTGTTCCTTCATCTGGTACATAGCCCTCTGCCTTTTCATCTTGTCTATCTTTCTGTGAATGTGGTTTTTGTTCCACTGGCCGCAGGATTGTGGTTCAGATTCTGCTGTCTGCCCTCTGGTGGATGAGGCTATCTGCGAGGCTTGTACAAGTTTCCTGGTGTGGGGGACTGGGGGTGAGCTGTTGCTCTGGTGGGCAGAGCTCAGTAAAACTTTAGTCCGTTTGACTGCTGATGGGTGGGGCTAGGTTCCCTCCCTGTTGGTTGTTTGACCTGAGGTGACCCAACACTGGAGCCTACCTGGGCTCTTTGGTGGGGCTAATGGCGGACTCTGGGAGGGCTCACGCCAAGGAGTCCTTCCCAGAACTTCTGCTGCCAGTGTCCTTGTCCTCATGGTGAGACACAGCCACCCCCCGCCTCTGCAGGATACCCTCCAGTACTAGCAGGTAGATTTGGTTCAGTCTCCTGTGGGGTCGCTGCTCCTTCTCCTGGGTCCCAGTGCGCACACTACTTTGTGCGTGCCCTCCAAGAGTGGAGTCTCTGTTTCCCCCAGTCCTGTTCAAGTCCTCCAATCATATCTTGCTAACCTTTAAAGTCTGATTCTCTAGGAATTCCTCCTCCCACTGCCAGAACCCCAGGTTTGGAAGCCTGACGTGGGGCTCAGAACCTTCACTCCAGTGGGTGGACTTCTGTGGTATAAGCGTTCTCCAGTTTGTGAGTCACCCACCAAGCAGTTATGGGATTTGATTTTACTGTGATTGTGCCCCTCCTACCGTCTCATTGTGGCTTCTCCTGTGCCTTTGGTTGTGGGGTATCTTTTTTGGTGAGTTCCAGTGTCTTCCTGTCGATGACTGTTCAGCAGTTATTTGTGATTCTGGTGTTTTCGCAAGAGGGAGTCTAGTGTAGTTATCCGTTTGTGTCATTCTGTAGATTACACATTTCTCCTTCTGACTTACTTCACTTAGTATGATAATCTCTAGTTCCATCCATGTTACTGCAAATGGTCTTATTTCATTCTCTTTTCATGGCTGAGTAGTATTCCACTGTATATATATACCACATCTTCTTTATCTGTTCACCTTTCGATGGACATTTAGGTTTCCATGTGTTGGCTATCGTGAATGGTGCTGCTGTGTACATAGGGGTGCATGTATCTTTTTGAATTATAGTTTTGAAGGCCACTTAATTCTTTATGGGTGGAGGGAAGGATGGGGTACAAGTATTTGAGGGCAGGTGGTGATGGGTGGTTTGGGTAGGCCCATTGGAAGCAGACAGTGTTCTCCTCACTGCCTCTATTTTCTTTGAAATTAGAGGGGCAGGAATGGTCATCATCTGAGATTGGTTTTGGGATAGATGGGGAACTGTTTTAATTTTCTTTTACTTTTCAGTTCTACTTTAGAACAGGTCTACAGTATTTTGGAAACATTGCTTACCAGTTATAAACATTGTTGTTGTCAGCAAAGCTGATGGTTTGTATATGTTTGGAGAGATCAGTCTGATAATGTATCAGCCCATGAGCTTGAATGGGCCCAGGATTGAAGGTGACTTGGTTTTATTGACCAGTAAATATTTTTAACATACCTATTACATCCAAGGCATTTTGATAGGTGCTATTAAAATACAAAGAATTACTAGGAAATGATAGAATAAGTTCGGTTGCTGTAGCCTAAAAGTCAGAGTACTAGGTTCCTTTCACTTATCAGCTATGCCACTTTGTATTGTAAAGGAACTTTTGGGCCTGAGAATTTCCTTTTCTATATAACAGAGGGTGTGGACCAGATGAGCACTAAGATGGTATAAGATAATAAAACACACACTTACACACCCACAACTTATAGATACTTGATATAGATACTTGATATAGACAATAAAACCTTGATATAGACATTAACACCTGTGGACGATAAGAAGGGGAAAATTTGCCTGGTGACACAAGACGTTCAAGGATAGGGCTGTTGGCAGATCTCCTTGAGAATATAGTCTGTAATACAGTGTCTTACTGGTGGCAGCTTTGAAGTGTTGATAGTACTCCCTCAGGCATACGTGATGAAGTATATAGCGTTCTGGAAAAAAAGCTAAGTTTCTTCAAAAAAAAAAGTAGTTAAAATTTTAAAAAATTAGTTTGTATATAAAGATAAGAAGGTTGTATACATTGATATTTTAAGCAGTTAATGAGTAAAAGTTACTATATGGCAATTACTTATTTTGTGGAGAATAAAATATATTTGTCCCTGTCCCAAATTCTCAAGTTTTTAGATAATGCTTTCTATCCTGAAGATAGTTTCAAGGAATATCCTTAATTGCTCCCAGGAGTGGATGGAGAGAAGAAGTAATTTGACAGAGTTTCCAGATGGCCATTAAAAAATACTAAATTTCCTTTCAGTTCCTAATGACAAACTGTGCATTTTGTTGTATTTCCTCTCCAGACAAATCAAGTAATCCTGATGTGAGCGCAAATCTGCTGTAACCCAGATTTAACTTTATTAAAACAGACGGTACAAAAGGAGAAGAAAAGTCTTTTACCATCCCCGATGGGCAAAGCTCAAACTTATTTATCCTCATCCAAAGGCAGTTTCTCTGTTTTGGCCTGACTTCTGGGAGCCCAGAACTCTTAAAAGATGTTTTCTTGAAAATAGTGAGCTCTTTTCTTGTCTGTCCTAGTGTTCTTGGCTGAGCTTCCCATATTCTGGCTGCTTTTACTCATTAATATTCAGCTTGATCCATAGTGACCGAGAAGGCTGCAAAGGGCTGGAAATTAGTGCAATGAAAGGTCCTATCAGGGCTTTCTGAGGAAAGATGCAAATGTATCCAGGAATAGTGTAACCAAGTTTCATTTTCTCAAGTTAGTTGAATGCTTAAGGCTTTCAATCCATTTAAATAGGAAGTGGTTTTTTTTTTTTGATGTGGATTCAGTTAGGACTTAACATTTTTACCTCCTTTACAGTAAATATACTTTTCTCGTTGAGGATAAAGTAATGAATCAGGTTAAGATAAGCATAACACATTTCTTAGCTCAAGCATATTTACACAGATTGACAAATATTAAATCATTTACAAATTGCTGTCAGCCACATGGTGGAGATGAAATTGATTGTAAAAGTGGAAACTGTATAACTTCAGAATTAGTTGTTTCCTTTTCAGCATATTGAAAAAACACATTTAGCTATTCATCCAAGGATATAATTATTTCTTTCAAAGATGGCTTTGAAATGAGTAATCAACATATATAGTTTATAAGGTTTTACAGTGTAGAATCTTTCTTTTTTTTAAAATTAATTTATTTTTGGCTGCTTTGGGTCTTCCTTGCTGTGCGCAGGCTTTCTCTAGTTGTGGCGAGCGGGGGCTGCTCTTCGTTGTGGTGCGCTGGCTTCTCATTGCGGTGGCTTCTCTTGTCGCGGAACACAGGCTCTAGGCACACGGGCTTCAGTAGTTGGGGCACGTGGGCTCGTAGTTGTGGCTCGCAGGCTCTAGAGCGCAGGCTCAGTAGTTGTGGCGCGTGGGCTTAGTTGCTCCGCGACATGTGGGGTCTTCACGGACCAGGGCTGGAACCCGTGTCCCCTGCATTAGCAGGCGGATTCTTTAACCACTGAGCCACGAGGGAAGTCCCTACAGTGTAGAATCTTTTAGTAGAAGTTTTGTTTTTTTTTCTTCAGGAGAAAATGATTGTGTTCTGTTAAAGAAAATCTGAAAAATACATAATTGAAGAGTGTGGTCGTTATTTCTCCAGACTGCAGCACTTTTTTATGAAGCCTGTTTTCATAGAAATCAATTTGTAAATCCTATCTGTTTGCTTCTTAAGGTTTGAGACTTCCTAGAAGGTAGAAGGAAATCCTGTTAGCACAGATGCTTCCACAACTAAATCTGTGCATTAAAAAAAAAAAAAAAAAAATCTGTCAATTGCTTTTTTAAAATTCAGTGTAATATTGATATAAAAATTATTGTGCAACAATCATATCTGATGCTCTTAAGTCATAATGTGATTTGGCCTTCATCGAAATAATTAGGGTGAAGATTCCTGGCTATCCCATCAGTTGTCCCACATTGTAGTAGCGTCTGGGCAGGGCTGATGGGGGGGAGGTAGAAACCATTACCCTTGGACGCTAACTTTATTCGGTCACATTATGAACAGAATATTCTTATGTGTACAGGCAGTGGAGCTTCTTCAGATGACTTCAGTATTGAACACTGTTTTTTTTGAAGTTGCAGCCTTGAAAGACAACTGTGTTTTATCATTAGAATTCTGATAGTGCCTCTGAGGCTGATGTGGGATGACTGGAAGTGGTTGAGCTCTGTAATGACATGTCTGATGTTTTCTTCTCAAATCTGTGCTGGATAAAAATGTGTTTTTTCAGCATCCATTTATCCCATAAATATTTACTAAGCACCCAATTATATGGACTAATTCAGTTTTTGCAGTAACGGTTTCTGCTAATCAGCGAGGCTTCAAATGCCTTCTAGTCTTGGCCAGTGGCTACTGTGGAAAAAGAATGGAGGGACATGCTTTAATTACACAGAAATAAGTAATTTAAATGTAAGTGGTTCAAAATAATATTTCAAAATATTTCAGAATAATCCAAAATCAGTATTTTGAGTTATATAGTGAATGGTTCTTCTCGGGCTACTCAGGGTAAATTAAAATATTGAAATGGGGAGTTAACCTAACTGGTGTAGGGTGTAGTGTTCCAAAGTGTGACGGTAAAGATGTAAGTCATCAACTCCATAGAGCAACTCAGATTGGCCTTGCTGTTTGTGATGCCAGACATTAGAATCCTCTCCTAGATATGCATATCAATATGCATATGATATACAATAATGTTTTGTTTAGTCTTGATTATTAAATGAGATAGTCATCTATAAAAATGTTTATTTGATTATATAAGCAATATTTGCTAATGCTGAGAATTTGGAAAATACAGCAAGCTGCCACATGGAGTTGGTGTATTCTGTTATGTTTTGCCTTTTTTCTAATATTAATTTAGATCCTGAAGGGTAGTTGAGATTTATATGTGCATATGCATTTATGTATAGACTGTTATAGTTTGATATTCTGTTTTTTTAATCTACTTTTTTTTTTTTTTTTTTTGGACTGGGGCATGAACCCGTGTCCCTTGCACCGGCAGGCAGACTCTCAACCACTGTGCCACCAGGGAAGCCCCCTAATCTACTTTAAAAAAAAAATTTTTTTTTTTGTATTAGCACAATGACTTTTATTTATTTTTATTTTTTTACATCTTTATTGGAGTATAGTTGCTTTACAGTGGTGTGTTAGTTTCTGCTTCATAACAAAGTGAATCAGCTGTACATATACATATATCCCCATATCTCCTTCCTCTTGCATCTCCCTCCCACCCTCCCTATCCCACCCCTCTAGGTGGTCACAATAATCTACTATTATCATGAACATTTCCTCATGTTTTTTAAATTGTAATTGTTAGTGAAAACATAATATTCCATCCCATGTATGTACCATAATTCAACATTTCCCTATTTTTGAACATTTAGGTTTTCTAATTTAAGTTTTTACTATTAACTTACTGTAGCTTGTCATAATTTTTAATGAGCATAGTTGCTTGATTCTTTGATATGTGTATTTTTGTTACATCTAATATGATGAAATTTATACATGAAATATGCATATGACTTATTTAAGTGAAATTTTAATATGGATATATACACACACAAACACAATTACTATACTTTAAATTTTTTTCAAAATTCTGACATTAATCAGAAAAAATGCTACTTTGAGTAGAGTGAAGACTGACTAGGAAATATTTTACACTGTTACATTTAATTATTTTACTTTTTTCTGTAGCCTTAGATGTGATCATTGTTATCTTTTTCATAAAATAAAAGAAAGCTATAGAAATGTCTAATTAAAGAAGTTGCTGAAAGTAGAGGTGTTTAAGGAGAGTATTGAGGATGCAAGTTTCACAGTAGGAATACAGGAATAGGAAATAATGTCTGATTAACCTACGAAATGGGAGAGTGGGTCCTTTTTATTTTCATTCCCCTGTTTGGAAATTTTGTAACTTGATGGAGGCATAAATTTGATCTTAATATCAAAACCCCGTGTGCCAGTTAATGAATCGATAACACAAGGTCTTTAATGCAACATTCAATTCCTACATTGAAGACTTAGTGCTGTTTAAATTTTCTGGCAGGAGCAAGCTGTTTCTTTATCCTTGTCTTTATTTCCCCATTAAAGTCATCCCTTAGGACGGCTGTGGGGGGATTGGTTCCAGGACCCTCAAGGATGCCAAAATCCGTGGATGCTCAAGTCCCTTATATACAATGCTGTAGTATTTGCATATAGCCTATGAATATCCACACTTCACATCACCTCTGGACTACTTAAAATACCTAATACAGTGTAAATGCTATGTAAATAGTTGCCAGCATGGCAAAGTCAAGGTTTGCTTTTTGGGACTTCCTGGAATTTTTTTCCTCTGAATATTTCTGATCTGTGGTTGGTTGAATCCACACATATGGAACCTCAGAATACAGAGGGTCAACTGTATATCCTGTTTTATTTTTTTTTAAACCTCTTGCATTTCAAATTGTATGTTTATTAAAAAAATTTTTGAACATGATTACTGTGTGGTAAGTTTTAAAGTCACTCCTGCCCCACCCCAGGCTGTATCATTAGTGTATAGGAATTCAGTTGATCTTTGTGGATTTTTTTCTTTCTCAGGTAACATTGCTGCTTATTTGTCATTCTAGGGGCCAGCAAAGTATAAATCTAGAGAGGAAAATTGAGATAATGGGCTAATAAGAAGGGCCAGGAAAAACCCAAACAGCTCCACAGGGGCAGAGAGGGAATGTTTATGACCTAGACTCAAATTGCCAGGACTGGAGAGTAGGAGATAGAGCCAGGAGCTTCTGTCTCTCTCTCTCACACACACACACACACACACACACACACGCACACACAGGAAAGAGCCAGGAGCTTCTGTCACACACACACACACACACACACACACACACACATACACACACACACAGGAGATAGAGCCAGGAGCTTCTGTCTCACACACACACACACCACACACACACACACACACACACACACACACACACACACACACACACACACACACACACACACACACCTCAGTACCTCCCAGGGCTGTCAAATGCAGTAAGGAAAACAGGAGTATTTTCCTTAAGGGGTTCCTCCCCTGCCAGGATCACAGAGAAGGGAAGCTGATGCTGAAACCCCAGTGAACAGCTTATTGCAAAAAAGGACCCAGTTGAGCAGTTTAATGTGCCCTCAATCCCAAGCGCACTTCACAGGTATGTCTGGTATGTCTAGTGACTTAGCAGAATTTATAGACTATAGAATCAGCCCATCTACAGACATCAACTGTGAGAAAATGACAGTAGCCGTTTTGCGGTTTTGCCTTAAGAGGAGAGATTCTTGCGTTAACATCCCACCTAAAAGAGTTAGTTCTAAAAATTGAATAACAGCCTTTAGATTGAATTAAATTAAGTGGACCGGTCAGGCAGGGCTGGATGCTTGTTTCCAGATGTTTCTTTCCCAGACCAATGTTAATTTGTTGGCGAAGAAGGCACATGGAGTGATTTGGACGCCTCAGAGCCAGGGGTCATTTGATCAGTTAAAACCAGACTGTCTGGAGACAGCCTTCTACCTGTTCTTGATTCTAACAATGGATTGTTGTAGCCACTAATGCCTCCCCGCAGGGTCAGGAAGCTGACCGATGCTGGAGGCCGGAGAGAAACACCCCTCAACAGTAATTTTCCACAGAGAGAAGCTAGGCTAAGGAAACAACAGTCATTCGACAGATACTTTTGAGCTTACGCTGTGTTCATGGCACTGTCTTGTCCTCTAAAAGTCTAGAGGGAGAAAGAAAAGAACTCCTTCAGGGATGTAGAGCAGTTATGTAGTGAGGGGTAAGTGAGGGGCGATAGTCTAGACTTGGAGTGTGAAACAGACATGAACTCTGGAAAAGCAATGTCTGGACATAATGGGGACACATGGTGACCTGAAATTTTATTTAGAGAGTTCACAATTCGTTTTTCTGGTTATTTGTTCCACGCTTCTTTGACAGAACTTGAGGGAAACCTGTAACGCAAAGTAGTAGAGACAGGTACAGATATTTAAGAACTTTGGTTCTCATGAGGGATCTTTCCAAGGATCTGTCGAAGTTTTTGCAGACGCCCCCTTCTGCTGCCATTTAGGATCTTTGGAAATATCAAAGTTCGTTTGTTTGGGGAAGAAATGTTAGGCGGTGTTCGATCGTATTTAATCCAGGTGGGAGAAATGTGAGAAGGTTCAGAGGCAAGCCTTACTGATCTGAGTGTCAGTCAGCACGGGGTTTCTGAGCGATATTAATTGCCCACTCAAGCTAAACAGGGCATCCGTTCTTCTGCCTTGACATTACATAATTTCCCCAGGTAATCTCATTCTATCTGTTCCACTTTTTGTACTTGTGGGAATTAACTCCAGACTCACGACACCAGACGCATGCACCCAACTTCAGCAACCCGAGTCACCTTGTGTCATACAGTGAACTCTTACAGCTGCCCCTCCTTCTCTTCTGTCTACTCCCTTGTCTCTAAGTGCGGTCCATGACCAGCAGCATTAGTGTCACCCGGCTTGTTAGAAATGCAGAGGCTCCAGCCCCAGTCCACACCTACTGAATTTGAATCTGCATTTTAACAAGCTCTCTAGGTAATTCTATGCACATTAAAGTTTGAGACATGCCGTCTTAGACTTTGCTGTCTCTCACCATCTCACATCCAGGCAATCAATTAGTAATGTCAAAAGGTTGTCTCTTCTCAGTAATCTCAATAATCAGGATAGTGGGTTGGGATTGTATCTGTTGAAAAGCACACCGTGGAGGACTAAAGCTCTCCAGTGCACTGCAGGCTCCAGCACTCCCTGCGCCTCCTTGCCTTTCAGTCATTTACCTGCCTGCCCCTGAAGACATCTGTTCCCAAGCATCCTGCCCTGGCCACCCTCACTTCACTGCACCAGTCCCGAGCTTCATTTTCTTTGGACTAAGTGACTGCAAGGGCCTCTGAACTGGCCTCCAGCGTCGTTCTGATCTGTTCACCCTCAGATCCACCTGCCTATGAATCCAGATTCCACACCTGCTGAAATTCCTTGGTGGCTTCTCATCACTCACTGCTCTTTTCTAGAAGTTACTCCCTGAGTACACCTGGCTGATTTTGTCCTCTGTTTTGTACCCCCCCCCGCCCCCATTTCCCTGAACTCTCCCTTCCTGCTCAGCCCTTGGACATCACTGTAGTGTTACCTACCCTGTCTGCTCTTAACCCCCTCCCGGTCCTGTCCTCCACTGCCAAAGGAGCACCACCCAGAGGAAAGCTCCTGTGTTGCTGTGCTCTCCCACAGGGGAATGTGATGCCCTTGGGAGCAGGGGCTGTATTTTTATTTGTACCTGATATCCTGTGGATGAGTGCAAGGTCTGATAATTATAGAGAGTGATCAATAGATGTTTCTTAACTTGAATTTGTTACACTGACTAGGAAATTTGGTTTGTTTTCCTGGAGTTATTCATATAGCTAAGTTTTCCCCCCACCCCTTTCTGGAACTCAGGTACGCATAATTAGATCAATCATAGTTCTTAGTTTATGGCAGATTATCGTTGGTCCATGCTCGCCTCCCTTTATTTATTTAATAGTAAATTAATATGCACTCCCGACACCTCTTCCTCCCCAACATGAGAACCAATACCTTATTGTTCATCTTTATTTGGTTTTGTATCTCTCCTTTGTATCATCCCCCGCTTCCCTGCCACCTCCCCTGCCCACCCCATCCTTGACAGCTTATTCTTGAATTCCCTTGACCATTTATTCTGTGCCAGGCATGCTGATGAGCAAGTCCCTGATTAACTCACTGAATCCTCCAAACAACTCCGTGAAGTAAGCAATACAATAAAATTCTCTCTTTTTTTATTTATACTATTTGAGGGCAATGGTTACTATCATCTTGATTAGGAATGGTATCACATGGTATCCTCACCTTGTTGCTATTGTTTTACTTTTTTAAAATTGAAATTGGCTCACAGTATTTCTCCAGTAGGCATGGGGTTGATTTTTGGTTTTAAGTGTATGTTCATTAGTACCCTTAGATACTTGCTTCACTGCATCACTGTTTTCCTTTAATAAGGTTTATATTTGGAAAGGCTGATGTTTATGGCCTTCTTGCCATCTACTAAGCTAAATCTGTTACGATATGGACTCTCCCCTGTTAATATGAGAAATCATGATGTTTTTCCTTCTGTAAAAATCCTACTGAGTTTCTAATTCTTTGTTTAAATTGAATATGGCTCATTCTTCTCTCTTTCAATCTTTGGGATCAAAATAATATTTTCTCTTAAGATAAATTAAACAGTTCCGTTTTATCTATATTTTATAATTTGTTATAAGTAGAGTGATTATATGAATATATTTATGAATTAAATGTAGAACAGCTTCTGCTAAAGTGTCCTAGTGTAATACTAGGACTGACCGTTTGAAATTTGAACTTTAAACATCATACTGTAGAGTCACTTTAATTATAAGAATGATTTTTTGAAAGATTGTCAGATTTTTCCAGTTCCTTCACTTGAATCTTTCTTGGGGAATGGAATTTTGTTACATTTGGAAATTTCTTCTTTTTTTTTTTTTTTCCCTGGCGTTATGCGGGCCTCTCACTGTTGTGGCCTCTCCCATTTGCGGAGCACAGGCTCCGGACGCGCAGGCTCAGCGGCCATGGCTCACGGGCCCAGCCGCTCCGCGGCATGTGGGATCTTCCCGAAACGGGGCACGAACCCGCGTCTCCTGCATCGGCAGGCGGACTCTCAAGCACTGCGCCACCAGGGAAGCCCTCTTCTTTTTTAATATAGATTTTTCTTTCCATTTATTGAATTTATTGATGTATTTCCTACTCACATACTTTATAGTTTTGTCCATTCTTCTTAGCTTAAAAATCTATTAATTTTAGGGCTTCCCTGGTGGTGCAGTGGTTGAGAGTCCGCCTGCCGATGCAGGGGACACGGGTTTGTGCCCTGGTCCGGGAAGATCCCACATGCCGCGTAGGGGCTGGGCCCGTGAGCCATGGCCGCTGAGCCTGCGCGTCCGGAGTCTGTGGGAGAGGCCACAACAGTGAGAGGCCCACGTACTGCAAAAATAAAAAAAAACAAAAAACAAACAAAAAAAATCTATTAATTTTAGGTGTCAATCATTCATTTTCAAAAGAATCATCTACTGTTTTTGGTTGTTAATTTCGTTGCATTTTCCTTCTCTATGTTGTTTGTTTCTTTATCGAGTTTGCCTTTTCTAATTTTATTTTGGCTTGTTAATTTGTTCCCTAAGTTCTTCATCAAGAGGCTTGGTTTATTATGTTTTTCTTTTTTCTTTTCATTTTGTCACCAATATAATCACAGTCATAGAGCAACGAATTCTCTGTCCTTCTGCTTCGCAGCTTTCCAGCATTTTGTTATCTTATTTACCAAAAATACTTTATTGTGTTCTGAATTCCTTCCCAGGTTCAGCCTTTGAGATACTTTGGTTTTCAGTTTACATATACTGGAACATTATTCAAGATTGATTTTTTATTTGTTTGTTTGTTTTTGTGGTACGCGGGCCTCTCACCGCTGTGGCCTCTCCCATTGAGGAGCACAGGCTCTGGATGCGCAGGCCCAGTAGCCATGGCTCACGGGAGCAGCCGCTCCGCGGCATGTGGGATCTTCCTGGACCGGGGCACAAACCCGTTTTGTCATAATGTAGGCCAAATTTTTGACTTACTGCATGATCCATTTTTGTAAGTCATTTGGTTAGAATTGGAAATCAAGTGTGTTTCTCTTTTTTTTTTTCATTCACTCCTATATGGCAGTTAGGTTATTCCAGGCAAATTTCATTGTCTGCTTAAGCTGTCCTGTTCTGGCAGGGGCCTTTCAAGTCTTAGTTACTCTCACAGTTCTCTCTGGCCACGTCATTCCAGCTTTCCCTCTTTTGTTTACATTGCTGCTAGCTTTTCATTTATATTTACTTATTTGCTGGCTAGACTAGAACAAATAGATTTGCTTTAATGTACCTTGAGGCTCTTTGTCTAATTCCCTAATAGCTAGCGTGTTTGGGGTGCCCACTACCTACTATGGTAGTTGCTTTTGCATACTTTCTCTCATTCACTCTTCACAGGATCCCTGCAAGTTAGGTGGCATTATTCTCATTTGACAGAGGAGGAAGCTGAAGCATTCAGATGCTGGACACAGTTCCCCAAGTCACATGACTCATAGGAGAATGACCTAGCAGACAGGGCTGTCTCCTTGCTGGGCCTGGCTCTGAAGCATGGCCTTCCTGTGACAGTGACAGTGACAGTGGGTTCTATACACACTGGGTACACCTGGGAATGTCCCCTGATTTTTAGTCTGTGTGCATTTTTTGGATAGGTAATCAGTTACACTAAAAAGAAATAATTCATGGGGAGGGGGAAGGGTAAACTGACAAAGCAAGAGAGAGGCATGGACATATATACACTAACAAACGTAAGGTAGCTAGCTAGTGGGAAGCAGCCACATAGCACAGGGAGATCAGCTCGGTGCTTTGTGACCTCCTGGAGAGGTGGGATAGGGAGGGTGGGAGGGAGGGAGACGCAAGCAGAAAGAGATATGGGAACATATGTATATATATAACTGATTCATTTTGTTGTGAAGCTGAAACTAATATACCTTTGTAAAGCAATTATACTCCAATAAAGATGTTAAAGTAAAATTTTAAAAAATTAAAAAAAATTAAAAAAAAGAAATAATTCAATGGAACTTTAAAAAAATAGGAAGTTTGTTCTATTTATGTTTTCTTTTACATTTGAGATATTTCACAAGATAAGCTACCAGATGTAATTGGGATGTAATTTGTGCTGTTCTCCACTATCCTGATTGTTTTTGCATTTTCTTGCTTTCACGTTTCTGGGATGAACTTAAACTCTGATTTTCTATGGAAGTAAATTGGAAGATAATGATATGTGCTTATTCTGTATAGGCAGCTCTGAACTTTGTTGTATGTGATTTGTGTACCATTGGTAGGTGTAACTAACCCTTCTCAACAGTCTCTTTATTGAGGATTCAGTGTTCTTCAGATTTTTTAACTCTGACGTTAATAGATCAGCAGTGACTCCAGGAAAAAGCTGCTCATGTTGGTGCTACTATGGCCTGATCTGTTCGACACGTCGCCCCTCACTGTTCTATCTCCCCCAGACTAGCTCCTTGGGGAGTTAGTCAGTAAGGGCTGCTTTGACAGTGGTGTCCCCTCACTCACCCCATCTTTCCTTCCCACATGTGTGGCTCAGGTATGAAGCCAGGAGGAATTGTCCTTAAGTCTTCTGTCTCTGATCCCCTACTTCTGCTCTAAGTACCCAGCACATCGGATATTTGAAAAATAGAGACTGGCTCACAAAATTATAAGCAGGGGGCACTTGGGAGATCGACCAACTTGTCTCAGGCCTCTGTAGCTGTTTCCCACCTTAAACACTAGTCAACATTGCCACACACTACTGAGCTTGAAGGAGGCTGTACTTGATGGAGCAATAATCTGGAATATTACTACATGTTTTTTTTTGGATTCTAGAATCCTTTCCCCTCACAGTTCAAAAGCGTATCTGTTCTAGTGTCAGAGGTTTGTGTTTCAGCATGCTTTTTGAATAGCATTATAGACAATAAGGAAATGCTTTTATTTCCATTTTATCATTAGCATTTGTAGTAAAATTGTTTAAATTAATTCTTGTTGTTTTATATTAGCGACTTCCATCTTGGCCTCTTTTCTAGAACTGATGTGGCGTTTAGCATTTTCAGTAAGTCATATTCCATCATTATAGTAACAGACTCCCTTGATCTTCTAAAAACAATCGACTAATGTTATAAACAATTATAACATTTTGCTAACATTAAATTATTTGGGGGAGGGTCATGAGTCTCCTGCATAAGCTCTTCCTACCCTATTGCTTTTGTTGTGACCTGCTCAGGTGTTGGTCTTATTGACAAATTGTTTCGGATCATTTAGGTCATGAAATACTTTCTTCTGTCTTCAAACAAACTGAGGGTTTTGCCTCAGTTCTGGGCCTGGGTGATAATTTCCTTTGTGCATATTTTCTTTCAGGCTCTTCTTTCTCTTCCTCTAAATCTGAAGGATTCTTTTCTTTGCATCTTAAATGTTATCTCATCTTCTTTCTTGGCAGGTACTACAGAGTATCCTGTTTTTTGTTTTTTTAATACAGTTTAAAAACTTGACCATTGGGTTATGGTTTTGTTGTTTTTGTTTACTTAGGTGGCTTTAACTTAAAGATTGCTTCTTAATAATTGATGTCAGTAGTCTCCTTCAATTCTTAGAAATTAAAAAAATTACTTCTGTGATTTTGGTTCATATTGTCCAGTTTCTCAAACCTTTCTGCTCTCCATGGTTTTCTTGGCCTATGAATTTATCTTGCATTGTTACACCCATTTGTGCACATTGTACTGGTATATTTTCAAATCAGTTAATTCTCTGGAATGGGATATGGTTTTGATTTTTGTCAGCTCGTTTATACCTTTAGTTTCCTTCTGAAGAAATAGTTCATAAACTTTTTGGAATAATGGACTCTTTTCTGGGCTTGAACACAACTACTGATGGGTGGTCCTACAGAAAAACTGTGGACCCCTTCCATTGCCCAGAAAAAGGGGGATACATAATTTCAGAGCTTCGCGGATCCCAAGTTTCTATATGATTCTCCCCTCCTTTTTAAAAACTCCATGGAGAACTTGCTGTATATGGACTGCTTGACCTTGCTTTTTCACTTAAATCATATTGGCAGGTCCTTTAATTAGGTGGGAGTGGTGACTATGAAAAGCAGCAGCCAGTCAGTCCCTCCCATAACTGCTGGAGTTAGTGAATTTTGTTCTACTTCTAATTCAACTAGTTTTTAATAATGACATTAAGTATTATGTTCTTCCTCTATAAATAGACACTTACCTTGGGGAAATGTCAGTGGCTCATTTGGTATTTACACGTTTTTCATTTTATTATTTTAAGTAGCCTGTATCCTCCTCCTCCTCACCCTCATAGAAGTGGACATTGCAGAGGAAGAGGCAGGAGCCTCTGACACTCAGGCCCAGGGGATGAGGCCAGTGACCCAGGAGACAAGAGGGGGTCATGACATGTGAACATTCTTAGGTGATGATTTGTATGGTTTTTAATAATTTATTTTAAAAAAAAGCCCCCTCAGCTTTATTGAGATATAATTGACATATGACATTATGCACATGTATTTTAAATATCAAGCATCACAAATTCGCTTTAGCAAACATGTAATGCTCAAGTCTCTGCCAGGTGTCAGACAGGCCTCCTGTTTCATCTACACGTGGCTGGAGCGGGACCTCTTACTGTCAGATCTCTCTGTGCATTTCTTTCATACAAAAGTGTTTTAGGGCTTCCCTGGTGGCGCAGTGGTTGAGAGTCCGCCTGCTGATGCAGGGCACACGGGTTCGTGCCCCGGTCCGGGAAGATCCCACATGCCACGGAGCGGCTGCGCCTGTGAGCCATGGCCGCTGAGCCTGCGCGTCTGGAGCCTGTGCTCCGCGGCGGGAGAGGCCACAACAGTGAGAGGCCCGCTTACTGCAAAAAAAAAAAAAAGTGTTTTAGAAGAGCGTAAAATTCTGTAGAGGCAGAAAAAGAAGGAAAAGTATTCTTCCCTACCGTAGTGGTGTCTCTGCAGTTCCCTTTATACCTTCCTCTTTTGAGTGCTGTAGGTAAATTTGTTTGAAACTTTATCGAAGTACATTTGACATATCATCCATTTCCAGTGCACAATTCAATAATTTTAAGTAACTTTACTGAGGGGTGAAACTATCATCATCTGTTTTAGATCATTTTCACCACCCCTCGCCCAATAAGATCCCTCATGCCCATTTACAGTTGATTCTTATCCCATTTCAAGACCGCATGACAACCATTAATCTGCCTTTTGTCTCCATATGTTTGCTTTTTCTGGGTGTCTCATCTAAGCACAATATGTGGTCTCTTGTGTCTTCCTTCCTTCCTTCCTTCCTTCCTTCCTTCCCTCCCTCCCTCCCTCCCTCCCCCCCTTCCTTCCTTCCTCCCTCCCTCCCTCCCTTCTTTCCTTCCTTTCTTCCTTCCTTCTTTCTTTCCTTCCTTCCCTCCCTTCCTCATTTATTTATTCACTTATTATTGAGGTATAGTTGATTTGCAATATTATATTAGTTTCAACTGTACAATAGTTAAAATTTTTAAAAATTGATTTCATAACTGGTTGTTGAGATAGCCTATACCTCTCTGACCATATTAGTTAGATGAGTAGTTTATCTGCAGTGATCTAAACAACTAGTCAGAAAATGTCCATCGGTGTTTTGCTTTCAGCTTCACATAGTTGTTATTTGAAAAGTGCTTCCTTTTATGAATAGGACAGGACTTGAAGACAGCTACTAATGCAGGTCCTACAGAGTGCCCAGAATGTTCTAAGTCATTTAAGACTGTGGTGTACACCAGGTTTTAACTGTGTGTCAGAACCAGTTGGAGGAGCTTTTTCAAAGTAGGCGTGTCTGAGCATCACTCTGGTCCCAGTGAATCAGGAGCAGGGTTTGGGGCCCAGGCATGCAGCTCTCAGCAAAACCTCCTTGGGTGGTTGGTGCACAACCTTGATTGGGAAGTCCTGATCTAACAGGTGTTCCTTCTCTAGCATTCCCGAGAATGCTTGCATGGCTTTGCCCTTCATTCTCTGTTATAAGTTTCTATAAATTAATGCATATTAAATAGTGGCATACGAAATCATATCCATATGAAGGTATTCATATACCCCTAAGTACTGAATTTGCTAATGGATGTTTTCTATTTTTGAAACTTCTCATGAGCTCTGCCTCTGTGTATCTACAGAGTTTTAGTCAAAACCCAAGAGTGGGCACAAACAAAGCTTCATTAGAAATGTTTGGTGGTCAGGGTCAAAACTGCATCAGTGACAGCCTCAGATGTGAGCATGAAGCTGTCGTCACCTTGCAGGTCACTGTGTGTGCCCTACTCTGCTCACGGCAGTTTGAACGGCATGGGACAGTGTTGGGATCAGACAGGGAGTGGGTGTATACCCTTCCGTATTACTCAAGCCCGTCATTCAATAGTGATGTGGACATGGTACCTGCCCTTCTGTAGCGTTCCTGATATACTCAGAAGCGCTGTCAAGCCTATCTAATTGCTGTCTGGTATCTTAGTTTTTTTGTTCTGTTTTTCATTCTCTATTTGTTTTGCAAGCATGACTTTCTCTTCTTAACTGTTCTCAATACAGCAGACTCATGTCCTAAAGAACGGTGCTTCCTCTATGAACAAATAGTGGAGCGAGGGAGGGAGGAATAGACTAATAGATGGAGGAGTGCATGAAGGGTGAGCTTGATGTCTTTGAATGGAGAGGGTGGCTCGTGGATGGGAGTGGGTGGGAGAAAGAGAGAAAAAAAGAAGGGGAGGCAATTGACTGATTAACCTTTCCAGTGAGTCTGGGAGGTAAATGGATTTCATTTGGGGGGTGGGGGGGTGGGGGGTTTTGCAGTTTATATGTTTCCTGTGAAATTCTTCTTGCAACAAGCCAGGACACTGACCTGACTTCGTATACATGTTACATCTGCCTCTTCCCACAGCCAGAAAAGATCTCCTTTCCTGCTCTGATTAGCCAACATTTTCCATTATGTATAAGATTCACCGTGGCCCTGTGGTCCCTCCTTCTTTCCTCTGCAGGCTCTAGTTTTCCTCCTCTCCCCTGAGTTACTATAGTATTTGAGTTGCCCTTCCCACTTTTGCACTTAATTACAGTCTCTTTTGATTTGCTTCTTGCTTTATGTGAGGGAGGTAATTTGTCTTCCCAAACAGACGGTAACCTTACCAAGAACAGCACTGCATCTAGGTCACTTCTGCATCCCTGTTGCCCCTATGAGAGCAGTGCTAATGCTTCCTGGTCCGGCTCTGACCCTCCCAGAGAGCTCAAAGGGCTACTTCCTTTAGGCTTCTGGCTTGATGAGTGTCGGAGAGATGCACCTCTGCTCCCCAGACTGGATCAAGCCTAAGAATGGCAACTTCTGTGGCTGGAGTTCACTGTTTCTTTGACCTGGTTCTAGCTGACAAGGCAGTTTTCCTGGAGAGCTTCCTCCCATTGCTATAGTCTTGGTAGGAGGAGCGGGGAATGTAAACTGGTTTCACAGATTCCAGAGATCTAGCAAGACCTGTTCTGTGCCGCTCCCCTCAGTTTCAGGTTGTTGAGGGAGCCCTCTGTGGTCTGGTTTATCCTGACTTGCAGGGAGCCCCTGCCCTTGCTAAACATTGACTCAAATACTCTGAGTGGCAAGGAGCACTGAAGGAACTCTCTCCTCTCTTCTGCCTTCTCTCTCCCTCTCTCGGTCTCTCCCTCCCTTTCTTTCTCCCTCTATCCCTCCCTCCCACCCGCAGGCTCTCTCACTAGAGGAGTTGTAAATAGCAAGAATTGGCCTGTCCTGCTCCTGCTGTAAGTTTTGCTACTCAGCGGAGTGAACATTCTCCTTGAATTCACTGTTACTCATTGACTGGTATCTTGGTGTTCAAGAAGTGCAATGTTGGAGCTAAGTATCTGATGTTTATGAGGTCAAACTTGCAATTTTTGACCTTAGATAGCAATTGTCCCATTGTAACATAGCTGTGCTGCAATGCAGAGTCCGCTTGTGGTCCCTTCAGCATGCATTTCAGAAACAACATCAACAAGAAATAAAACTTGTGTATGAATTTATTTGCTTTGCTTCAAAAAATAGCAAATCAGACTTTATTATTTCTGGGGCTTTGGTAAATTTGATTAGAGCAGATATTTTGAAATGGAGTACTAACTCTGCTTCCACGTCAGTAGAGCCATAACCAGGAGTCATAGGTATTGGCATAAACTTGGGCATCACTCTTCTTCTTTTTTTTTTTTTTTTGTGCGGTCCGCGGGCCTCTCACTGTTGTGGCCTCTCCCATTGCGGAGCACAGGCTCCAGACGCACAGGCTCAGTGGCCATGGCTCACGGGCCCAGCCGCTCCGCAGCATGTGGGCTCTTCCCGGACCAGGGCACGAACCCGCGTCCCCTGCATCGGCAGGCGGACTCTCAACCACTGAGCCACCAGGGAAGCCCTGGGCATCACTCTTCAAGTCAGTGGGCATTGGTTTGAATTTGCATATTCTTCCTCCCTCCTCCTATTATTCTTAAATATTTATTTCTTCATTTACTTACCTGGCTTGCTTGCTTGGGTTATTTCCACTTCAAAGCGTGGTTTCTTAAACTAGGCACCTCTATTCATATAAAACGTGAATGTCTTTTTGTAGCTAAAGAAGATTGGGAATATGTCTATGAATAGAATCATCATTTTCACCAACAAGATATACAGCTATTGACAAGGAGGGACTAAAAGGCATCATTTTAAACATTACAGTAAGAGGACTGTGAACAACACAACAACACAGTTTTTGTCCGGTTGCTGCCTGGAGGGCAGCTTGGGCTGGAAGGCTCTCCTGTGTGGAGAAGGCGTGGAAGGATGGCACTGACCCGGCTGACACCTGCAGCAGCCCGTGAGCCCAAGGTTTCCGTAACACTGGAGGCTGAGACCTGGGGAGGGATGGGCTTTCTTTCTCTTTCCCAGACCCCTGGAGCTATTCTGTCTGAACTCAGATCCCACCTCTGCTATTTCCTAGCTTTGTGATCCTACGGTATGTTATTTAAATTTGCTGTGTCTCAGTTTCCTCAGCTGAAAATGGTGCTGAGGATAGTAGCTCCTTTGTAGGGTTATTGAGAGGATTCAGTGAGTGGCTTACTTCAGAACAAGTCCTGCTCTATAGCAAGCACCTGCTTCATTTGTCATCATTCAGCTACGTCCCAAACAGTGGTGGTTAATCCATGTGGATGTTTGCTTTCCTCTGTAATGAGAAGTTCAGAAGCAGGTATCCCAGGGATGATATGGTGGTATCACGAGGCTATCATCATACTCCATTGTTTCCGCTCTGCTATCCTTATTGGGTCTGTCACCTCATAGTCATAACATGGCTGCTTCATCTCCAGCATCTGTCTTAGGTTCCAAGCAGGAAGAAGAGGAAGGGCAAAGGATGAGCATCAACTGAATTGCCTCATCTTATAACGAGATTTCCCAGAAGCCCCATCCATCAATTTCCACTTATATCCTGTTGGCCACAATGGTAGCACGTAGCCTTATCTATGAGGGAAGAAAGAAAGTGTAGCTGTTTAATAAGTCACATTGTCATCCTTAACAGTATCAAGGTTGTTACTGGTAGGAAGGAAGAAGTAGGAAATGGATATTGGGTAGGCAAACCAGCAGTGTCTGGCACCACACTCAATATTACTGTAGAAAGGGTCCTTGAATGTGGATTTCCCTGGAGATGGAGAACCTTGGAGGAAAGAGGTTTCAGGATGCTGATTAGAAATTACGGAAATATGCAGACCTTCTGGAGAATGATTTCTAGAGTGAAACATCCATTTCCTGGCCATCCCAGAGTAGCTGTGAGCCTAGCACCGACCCATTCCCATCTTTCTCCTGCTTTCTCAGCCTTGCCCACCTCCCCTCCCCTGTCACTTTCCAGGGACTCCAATGCCCTTTTTAGACATTTTCCCTCTATTCTGTTGCCCACAAACTCCAGGGTGCTTTGGGGAGCACCCATGGAGGCAGTGGCCTCCTGGGGCCTCACCAGCCCTGAGGACAGGATGCAGGGCAGCCTGGTCATCCCCAAGGGGTGGGAAGCATGCAGGTTAGCATGCCTTGGGGGAATTTCCCAGTGTCCAGCTCCCTGCTTGCTGTATTTTTTCCTCCTCTAATCGAATCCTTTGGCCTACGTACTTCCTCGGTTTTATTGACATTCCATTCCCATGGTGAGTGTTGATGAAATGGAAAAAGAGCCTCTGCCTGGATGGGTCAGCAGGGGAAATCTTGGCGCAGGCTCCTGGACCCCGTCATGGCGTTTCCCCTCTGTGGTGGCCATCACCAAAGTCACTTGCTCACAGCATACATCCATTAGTGCTTCTGAATTTGGGGAAGGGCAAGAGGACAGATGTCATCGTCTAAAACTCCACCTCAATCAGAAATAATGAAAGACTTGTCAGCATGGGAACAACTACTTAAAACTCAGGCTCGGGCTTCATTATAGGCTGTCTTATTAATAGCCAATATTTAGGCCTGCATTTTGTTAAAAGCACAATCCAGCCAATATTTAAGCAGCTTTCCATACCTGTTTGCAGCAGTCTCACTTTCCCTCCAGAATCGGTAAACTTTCCATTAGGGAAAAAAAAAGGGCCTGGTGTGGTGTTTCTCAGGATTTGCTTTAAATCTACTTCTAATTCCATTAGCTCTCTTTAGAGAGCCAATGCAAACACAATTACGGACAGCTCCTTATGAAGGCATAAACGCTCCTTAGTCTGGCAGAAACTCAAGGTGGTATCTCCAGTGCTCTCTCCTTTAAGAATGAGGGTTTTTTCCTCTTCTGTCAAGTGGTTTATAAATGCAGTGGCTCAGCAAGGGAAGTTAATTTTTTTTTTTTTTTTTTTTTTTTTTTGCGGTACGCGGGCCTCTCACTGTTGTGGC
>NW_006795376.1:1574211-1576908 GCF_000442215.2 Lipotes vexillifer
TGTGGGATCCTCCCGGACTGGGGCACGAACCTGTGTCCCCTGCATCGGCAGGCGGACTCTCAACCACTGCGCCACCAGGGAAGCCCGGGAAGTTAATTTTTTTAAAGTGTATATTTAATTTGTTTAATGCTATGTAAATTCCACAAACCAGCTCATTTAGTACGGGGAAGATATATTTAAAGTCCACAAGTGAAAGGTGGATGCTTTTGTGTCAGACTAGTTAAAAAGGAATACGGTTGAAAGACAAGTGTTTCAGTTCAATTATATGTTTTTTGTATATGGAAACGTTTTCATAGTAAAACATTCAAACATTACAGTTCTCCTTGACCACTTTTCCTAGTCCCCTCCTCAGAGGTAACCAGTGTTTTCACTCTGTCATATATTTACTTACAGAAGTTATCCTTAAAATTGCATATCGTATTATAATTTGCATTATATAGCTTTCTGCTATTAACAGAATATACCCTTTTTTAATTGAAATGTATTTGACATATAACATCATGTAAATTTAAGGTGTACATGTTAATTTGATACATTTATATATATTGTAATACCATTGCCACTTCAATGATAATTAGCACCTGTAGTGCATGACATAATTATCATTTCTTTTATAGTGGTTGGAATAATTAAGTTCTAGTCTCCTAGTAAATTTGATGTTCTGAACAACACATCTTGAAGATCATTACACATAGGCACATTTATACTTGTCTCATTGTATTCATTGCTGCATAGTATTCTGTATTATAGTTACACCATAGTTTTAGTCATTCCCCTGTGGTTGGTCATGTAGGTTGTTGCCAATGTTTTGGTTTATGGCTTTGTTTTTTGGGTATCACAGACTATGGTGCAGTTCTTGTATTTGTCTTCCTGTGCACAGGTGTGAGTGTTTCTCCAGGAATGAATACTGAGAAGTAAAATATTTGAGGCATAGAGTATGTGGCATTGAAAGTTTTAATAGATGCTTCCAAATTGCCTTCTAAAAGGGCTGTACTAATGCACCTTCCCAGCAGCAGTATATGAGAGTTTCAACATACTTTTTATATGGCATTTCTTTTCTGTGTTTTTAAACAGCCTTTAATGGTTAGCTTTTGTATACATTTTTATATGTGTTCTGGGGTTACACTTAGTACTTATATGTATTTAATAAGCTTTTAATTTGAAGTGATGGTAAATATTAAAGCAGTTTTATCCCACTGAAGCAGCAAAAGTACACTGCGAAATTGTCACCCTAACTCTTTTAGTGAGGTATGTATGTATGAAAAGCATGAGTAAGGTGCTGTCTGTTGATTGCTATGTTTTTTAAAAATTATTATTTATTTAAAAAAATTTTTTTGGCTGTGTCGGGTCTTAGTTGTGGCACACGGGCTTCTCTCTAGTTGTGGCGTGTGGGTTTTCTCTGACTGTGGCATGAGGGCTCCAGAGTGCATGGGCTCTGTAGTTTGCAGCACATGGGCTCCAGAGCGCGTGGGCTCTGTAGTTTGCGGCACGTGGGCTCTCTAGTTGAGGCGTGTGAGCTCAGTAGTTGTGGCATGTGGGCTTAGTTGCCCCAGGGCATGTGGGGTCTTAGTTCCCTGACCAGGGATCAAACCTGCACCCCCTGCATTGTAAGGCAGATTCTTTACCACTGGACCACCGGGGAAGTCCCTATTGACTGTTATGTTTAATTGGCATTGTGAGTTGCCTACGAAGCATCCATCCATGCTATAGTTTTATTAGCAGAACCTCTTATTTTTTTCTTCAGAAAGTGACCCCATTTCAGGAGTAAATCATTGAAATACCATTTTCCTTGCCACTTGAGTTGAGGTATGAACATATGTTGTAGTTCTGGCCCACGAGATATGGCAAGATACCTGCCGAAGGAATCCTGGGAAGAATTTCGTCTTATTCGGCGTGTATTATTTCTCACTGTGACACCTACAGCAGTTGTCTCCATCTTTTGATAAGAACAACATGTTAAGGGAAGGTGGAAAGAAATTGGGTCCTTGGTCTGCCAGATCAGCTAGGATTGCTCTCAGCTGCAAGTAACAGAAATTTAAATGAAGTGGCTTAAATAGGGATTTATATTTCTCATTTTTCTTGGCTCACCTTCCCAGTGATGTTATCCCCGCTCAGGTTTATCTACTTTCCATATGCTGTCTTTTCCCTTTTATGCTTGTTACTTCCTGACTTCTCAACTCTAGCGGGAAGGAACTCCCACTTAGCAGAGAGCAGACGCCTCTCAGCAGACTGGCTCTTTCACCTCATGCCCAACACGGGGGCACACGGCTGCCTTCACCCGCAAAGCTAACCAGAGTCGGATATTAGGCATGGGAGAAACAATTTTCATGATTTATCTCCTAATGCAATCTTTGCAGCCGTATAACAGATCTTTTTCTTGAGACATTTTGGGGGTTTTTTGTTTGTTTGTTTTTTGCCACTTTTAGCCAAAACAGTTTACCACATTCAAATAAACAGATGAGAATATCATGCCAAGAATCATTGTGCTTCCTTAAAGGCATGAATCTAGTCATGTGTTTCTTTGACAGATATGTGTTATTTGTGCCTTTCCAGCTTACATTCCCTACGTTTTCTGTAAATAACATCTTTGTTTTCTTTTGGGAGACCTCCTACCCCATTCTTGGTTTTTGTGACTTTGTGGGCAGCTGAGTTAAGTGTGGGCACTCGCTGCCAGCTTGGAAAGAGTGATCATCCTGG
>NW_006795376.1:1576956-1588280 GCF_000442215.2 Lipotes vexillifer
CTGATTTAAGTGTTGGCACTCGCTGCCACCTTGGAAAGAGTGATCATCTTGGGTTCCCTGAGCCAGTGATAATCAACCATGGGTCTTAGGCTGGGGCCATCAAGAGACAGGATGGAATGAACCCGGAAGAAAGTTGGGCTGAGAGGAGAGTTTTGCGATCACGTCTTTTGAACCGTCTGTCCCTGGACGTGTCCCTTTTCGCTTATGTCTCTTAAGTTGTGTTTCTAGTATTTGCTACTGAACGTCTAGCCAACGTAGCCTCCAGACCTAACTTGTCTTTCTTCTCAAGTCTTAGTTGGCTCAAAAACTTGTTTGGGGCGCTTTGGGAGGAGACGTTGGTAGAGGCCTTTTGGGGCAAACAGCCAGCCCCTCTCGTTGAAGTAGGTGGGGGGGGATAAGGGGAAGAAAGCTGAGAGCGTGCTGCTGAATCCTCAGGCCAGACGTAAGGGAGAAGCGTGGCATGACGCCAGGGACCTACGACGCACCCAGCACCTGCGTGCCTCTTTTCCCTCAGTGGGCATCCCTGGGGGGCGTCGCGGTGCTGGGACAGCAGTAATGGTCGTCATCACCCCAGCGCTAGCTGTTGAGCGTTGCTGGGTGCCAGAGGCCGTGCTCAGCACTTTGCATTCATTATCTCATTTAATCCTCATAACTACCTCTGAGGTAGGATGATGTCGATGTCACCATTTTATAGAGGAAAACAAAGTTAAAAAACTTGGTCAAGGTCACACTCAGCAGCAGTAGTGGGACCTGATTGAGCCCAGGCAGTCTGATTCTTGGATTGCGTCTCCCCCTCAGTGATGTGTTTCCAGCTTGCTTGAGCAGCCTCTACTGTGTCCTGCCGTTTTCCTGGCTGATGCTCTGCCTCAGTTTTGGTCCCCCGCTCCTTCTCCCTTCATTCAGTGCGCCATTTCTATTAGCTTTGGCCTGTGAAACTCTGCCCCTTTTGAGGCCTCTGGAAAATCCACTGTTCTTGGTCACTTTATTTGAAAGTAACATTTCCTGGGAACTCTCCAGCATGTATTGTGTGTATCAACAATTCTTCGTCTTTTAGGTACTGTGCACTCTTTGGATAAGCCTTATTCTCCCTAGAGAAAATTGCATATATGCATGTCAGTTTGCATACGGTTTCATGGGCTCATGAGTATCCCGAAAACCAGTGTCTCTTTACATGCCCAGCATCTTCCAGTCTCTAAGGGAGTAGATGCGTAATACAGTGGATATGAGCGAAATGTTCCTATCATGTAAATCTCTTGCCTGCATTTAAGGTTTTTTCCTAATCCCCCAGATGGAAGGGATAGTCTCAATCTTATACTGAATTTATTTGTATATTATGATGTAACTAGCACAGTTATTTGTCTAATAAATTGTAGAGTTTTGTTCATAGCGACAGTTGAAGGAGACCCTTCTGCTTTATTTTTTTGCCAAATCATCCTTGTTCCAAGTAGTTACTTCAGTTTCTCGTCCTTAGTAATGGATCAGGAATTTTCTTTATGGAACGTTAACTGAAATAATATGGAGAGTTAGTAGATACAAAAGTTCCAGTGCAGGAAGCAAGTCTTATCAAACCTAATAGGCTCAAGAAATGAGTTTGGGCTACAGACCTATCACGTTGTAACATGCCTGTTTTATAGAGAAAGCGGGAATTCTTGGATACATACTGCATTGAAACGTGTATAAAATTTTCAACTCCCTTCTTAACAGTTTAGTTGACTCATGCATGTGGAGCCTGAAAATGAGGTAATTTTTTTTTTTTAAAGACCAACTGTTAAAATTCTGTTGCATGTGTGCAGTAGTCTTTGTGTTTGGATTATTGGTGCTCAGATTGAAAAATCTTGAGACCCTTTTCTTGTTGAAAACTGACCTCTTTTATTTCAGAAATTACTCGGTATGAAAAACGTGTCATTCAGAGTAGTTTTCATGATTTTCTGACAGACAGACATGTTAGCGCCTTTCAAACAAACTAAAGCCTTCCTCTAATACGATTTCTGCTCCTGTGAACTAAAATATGTGCTCGGACAAAGCAGTGTCTTGGTCTAGAATTCTTTTGTCGGGGCTCACTCTTGTAGAACAGATTTCCCTGCTTCGCCCTGTGGCTGGACAGTGAGTGAGGCTGGCAGGGTCGAAGGTCAGCATGGGGGTGGGGATCTGGGGAGGCAGCAGCTCCTCTCTTAGGATGCTCGGGGAGCACCACTGCATCTCCCGAGAGGACCTCAAAGGGAGTTGTGCCGCTGAGGCCCCAGAGAGGCATACGGCCTCCTCTCACAGTCACCGACCATTGGAGCCTAGATCGTGGGACTTTTTAATTTGATTTCCTAGTAGGTATGAGTTAAAAGACATTACAGAGCATCCATTTGGTCTCCTGACTGTGTTCCCTTTGAGTAGTTGTCCTTTTGAAACAGACCTCAGCATTTAACTTGAAAGCCCGAGAGGATGGAGGGAGGCAGACAAGGAACTCCACTCTGTGGTTACCGTTATGACTACTGACGGTCCTCACATTTATGAGGCATTCGTCACTGCTTTTATTCTGTGCAAAGCAACTTGCTTTTCTTGAGTTCCCCAAGATTTTGTACACTGAAGCAAGAATCAGAGCATCAAAATTGTAAACCTGATTACATTCCACCTCACTTCCAACTCAAAGAAATGTGCACAATTTTAAGGTGTCCTGTGTAAAGTGAAACTCGTATTGCTACAAGAGCTTTTTTGCTTATGGGCCAGATGAAGTGTTTTTGTCTTCTCATCTGTTTCAGGGCTCAACTATGTGAACACGTTCTTTTTCTTTTGGTTGGTTTATCAGATGACGGTATATTCAGAAGTGATGTGCACTCCAGTGATGTCAGAAATTTGTAAGAGGGAGACCACGACTGACTCATCTCTCTGTTTACAGTGTTAGCACTGTGACTTGCATTCAGTGAGTGGATGAATTTATTGCTTGAATACTGATTGAGAGGCATGGTGCTAGTTTGTGGAGATACAAAGTTTAATAAGGTACCGTTCTTCTTAATGAGATGGAAGAGAGAGATAAAGAAAAGGAAATAATTACTAAACAGGATGGAGCATTCAGGCTGGTGCACAGGGAATATGGTAGCACTGGAGAGATTTTTATCCAACTCTGGGGCGTCTCGTCTTTGAGAAGGTCCTATCTTAGTTGATAGGTGAGCAGGGGCATTGTGAGTCACAGAACACAGCATGGACACGATGCTAGGCGGCTGGTGGCAAGAGGCCTATGATGGGTGGGGGTCCTTTTATCGTGGAGTACCTTGTGTGGCTGGCATACAAAGGAGCTTTGGTCCTAGCCTAGAGAAGTGACCTGGAGTGATGTGGGCAATATGCCAAATAAGTAGATGACTCTGTAGGCTTGTTAAACAAATGGACATCTAAAACATCCTTCATGAGGGACACTGTGGGACTCTGTATCATTTTGTTGTTTTGAAATTTTGTGATGATGATTGATAATTAATTACAGTCTGTAGTAGATGGGAATGAGACAGTGGTAATAGTTCGTTCTTTGTGGAGAATGAAGTATTTTGGTTGCAAGAGGGGAAGGGGGGAAGGGAAGGAACAGGAGGAAGAGGAAGGAGGTGCAGACCGTGTACTCTCCAGGCTGGATGGAGGGAGTGGAGCCGCCTGTGTAGGCTGTGATTCGTGGGAAGGGGGCTGGCACAGCAGAGGGCTTTGAGAACGCAATGAAGACTTGTATTCATAAAGCTCTTTCCTGCTTGTGAAGTCCCTTCACCTGTATTATTAATTTTGAGCTCACAAAATCCTTATTTAAGAAGCCGAAAAACAGCAAGAAAAAAGAAGCAGAACAGTAATTCCTGTTGACTTACAACTGAAGTTCAGAGAGATTGCGATGTTCAAGAATATGCAATTAGGAATTGAAAGATGTGGTAAAACCTCTCAAATTTCTGACTCCAGAACTCATGTCCATTCCATATTACTGCACTTTTGCCCTGCTTGCTGGCAGTTCAAGGGTCCTGGACCTTTTCCTCCCAGCTTTGCAAGCAGCTTCCTTCAGCAGAGAGGCCGCTGTGTGGACAGACCCTTAACAGTATAGAAACTTACCTTATTTAGATGAAGATGGTGATGGGCCTACTCTCTGGAAGCAAAATCATTTTGGTTGTATGATGCCTCACTTTGATGACAATTTTGCTTTTATGGTTGTGCCTAACGTGTTAAAATACCCTTCAGATTAATAAAGTCTTGGTGGGGACACAGGGTGGGCGGAGCTAGCACAGCACTGAGAGAATTAACACCTTTGTCGTCTTTTCTACTCAGTAGTTCCTTATCACATACTTACAGCTGAAAGATATCTGTTCTATTTTTGACTGCTGCAGTATTTTAATTCTGGCAAACTCTTTTGAGGAGAGAATGTATTTATATTTTTATTTGTTTACATAAAAAGGTAAAAGTGGTGAAATCCAAGTTAGGTCTGCTGTCTGTTTAACAGTGCTGTGCCAATCAGTTTCTGCTTCTGATAAATGGAGGGTTTTTTTTAAATGCCTTTGTGCCAGGCGTTATCCTAGGTGTAGAATAACGGAGATGTGCCCTTTTGCAAGGGGTTAGCCGGAAAGGTCTCACCTTCTGTGTTTCTGTGCCGTACAGCTGGGATTCTTAACCCGAGGTCCATGGATTTCAGGGGTAACATTTGTGTGTCTGTGTGCTTTCTGCAGAAAATATCCTTAGTGTTCATCAGATTTTTAAAGGTTAAGGACCGCTGTTTAGGATGATCACTTCTCTTGCATGGGTTTCAAAGAGAAATTTCAATATATAGGAAAATCCTGAATGCAGTTAACTCCTGCTCAGTCATCTTTGGAAAACTTCTGCCCCTCATTCCAAGTGGCCAACTTGCCCACACATCTCTGCTATTCAGAATCTCTGTGGTCTTCTAAATTAATTCCAGGTAAGCTTAAAATTCACAGTGTATTTTACCAGTTCTCTCATCTATATGTGGTTGCCACAGGTGTGTGATTTTTCTCTCAAAAGAAAAATTAAAATGGATTTGGAATTTGTATTGGACAACATTGCCCTGCAACTATAGCTATGCCTCTTGGTAGCATTTAGTGTGTATGACGTGTTTACATTTGAAAGGGGTGAGATGTTCTTAGAATGAGAGATTGAAACTGAGAGAAGGGAATTTGGAACTAAAACAGGTCTGGTTATACCTGTAAGAATTTATAATGGTAACTTTTAAGTCAGCCTCCTGTCTTTAGATTGTGGGCTGCTTCAGGGCAAGGGCTGAGGCCATTCTCATTTGTTCCTTAGCACCTAGTGTGGGGTCTGCACACAGTATGTATCCAGTAATTTTTTGGTGAAAGATCTTCTCACATGAGCACTAACTCTACTGTGCAGGTCCCACCAAACTTCATAGTGCCTATCCAGGAACGCATGGGAAATCTTTACACTGATCTCAGAATCCTGAGGGCTAGAGCAGTGGTCCCCAACCTTTTTGGCACCAGGGATCGGTTTCGTGGAAGACAGTTTTTCCACGGTTGGGGTGGTGGTGGGGGCGATGGCTCAGGTGGTAATGCGAGCGATGGGGAGCAACAGATGAAGCGTCACTCGCTTGCCCGCCGCTCACCTCCTGCTGTGTGGCCCGCTTCCTAACAGGCCGGGGACCCGTAGTGGTCCACGGCCTGGGGTTGGGGACCCCTGGGCTAGAGCACTGAGTGGTGTTTTGTTTTTAAAATGCTCAGAATCCTCAAAGGGGTTTCTCCTAGAAGTGGATAAAATGTTATTCTTCTCTCAGCAAACGATTTCATTTTAAAAGCTTAAAACAAAGAGTTACATTCTGGCCAGTTGTTTAAGTAGCTAATTTGGGGAGTGGAAGGCCTCTTTCTTCTTCCCATAAAAGGAAACTGAGGCCAGCAAATACCATTGTGAGCTGAATTACTTTTTGTTTATGTTGGCAATTTCTCTGTTTGTTTGGAGAGCTTTCTCTGTGGGTTTCTCACATGCTTAACCATGATGGTGTCCATTGTCAATTTATGAACTGCCTAGGAAGGAATTCTGCTTTAGTTTGTGACAGCACAACAGTGTCTTGAATACATGGATTCTTAATGATGAGGATATAATTCTACTATGCATACTGATGATGAAAAGAACAAAAAGCATGCCTTATTCAGTTCCGGGTGGATTCTCTTTGCTGCATTACCCATGGAAAATGATAAATGCCTCCACTTGTAGGACACGATCCAAAATTAGATCGAATAGAGATTTAAAAATAATTCTATTAACATGCAAAAATCATTTGCATTTCTATGGAACTGGAAATTTAAAATGTAATATCGTTATTTGCTCTGAAGAAAATGAAATAATAAACATGTACAGGATCTGTACGCTGAAAATTATAAAATGCTATTGAAAGAAATCAAAGAAAACCTAAATACTTAGAGAGACATACCATGTTCATGGATTGGAGGATTCACCATATTAAAGATGGCAGTTCTCCTCCAAATTCATCTTAGATTTAATGTAATTCTTATTAAAGCCTCAGTAATTTTTTTTTGGTAGAAATAGACAGACTTATTCTAAAATTCATATGGGGGCTTCCCTAGTGGTGCAGTGGTTAAGAATCCACCTGCCACTGCAGGGGACATGGGTTCGAGCCCTGGTCTGGGAAGATCCCCCACGCTGTGGAACAACTGAGGCCATGCACCACAACTACTGAGCCTGTGCTCTAGAGCCCATGAGCCACAACTACTGAGCCCGTGTGCTACAACTACTGAAGCCCCTGTGCCTAGAGCCTGTGCTCCACAACAAGAGAAGCCACCGCAATGAGAAGCCCGTGCACCGCAACGAAGAGTAGCCCCCCCTTGCCGCCACTAGAGAAAGCCCGTGCACAGCAATGAAGACCCAACACAGCCAAAAATAAATTAATAAAATAAATTAATTAAAAAAATAATAAAATTCATATGGAAAGGGAAAGGCCATAGAATAGCCAAAACAACTTTGGGAAAAAAAAAAAAAAATGGGACCAATCACGCTTCCTAATGTTAAGGCCTACTGTATAGCTATAGTAATCAGGACATTGTGGTACTGGGGTTGGGTAGACAATAGATCAGTAGAACAGAATAGAGAATTCAGAAATAGGTCCACACAAACATGCTTAATAAATGATGCTGGAGCAACTGAACATCTGTAGGCAAAAAATGAACCTTGACCTAAGCTTACACCTCATACAAAAATTAACTCAAAATGGATCATGGATTTAACTGTAAAACATAAAACTACAGAACGTCTAGGGAAAAAACATAGGAGAAACTCTTCAGGACTAGGGCTAGGCAAATATACACACAGACATTTCACTGAGAAAGGAGATACAGATGGCAAATAGGCATATGAAAAGATATCCAAAGTCATTAGTCATTAGAGAAATGCAAGTTCAAACCATAATGAAATGTCACTACATACCATTCAGAATGGCTAAAATGAAAAAATAACGCCGAGTGCTAGTGAGTATACGTAGAAACTGGATCATTCCTACATTGCTGGTACAGAAACTCTGGAAAATAATTTGGCACTTCTGTTTAAAATTAAAAATGGACTTGCCATATGATCTAACAGTTGGACTCTTAGGCATATATCCCAGAAAGATGAAAACGTATACTGTTAATAAAGCTGTTAATAGCAGCTTTATTTGTAATAACCCCAAACTAGAAAATACTCAAATGTCCTTCCGTGGATGAACAAACTGATACATCTATACCATGGAGTAATACTCAGTAATAAAAAGGAACGAACCTCAAGGAAATTATGCTGAGTGAAGAAAAAACAAAAAAAGGCAATCTCAAAAGGAAATACGCTGGATGATTCCATTTGTATAGCATTCATGAAATAGCATAATTATAGAGATAGATAACAGATTAGTGGTTGTCAGGGGTTAGGGATGGGGTGGGTGTGGCTATAAAGGTGTAGTCACTGTGGTGATGTAATACTGACTGAGGTGGTGGTTCTTCAAAGTAACATGTGGGACCCATATATATGCTGTCTACAAGAGACCCACTTCAGACCTAGGGACACATTCAAACTGAAAGTGAAGGGATGGAAAAACATATTTCATGCAAATGGAAATCAAAAGAAAGCTGGAGTAGCAATACTCATATCAGATAACATAGACTTTAAAATAAAGAATGTTACAAGAGACAAGGAAGGATACTACATAATGATCAAGGGATCCGTCCAAGAAGAAGATATAACAATTATAAATATGTATGCACCCAACACAGGAGCACCTCAATACATAAGGCAACTGCTAACAGCTCTAAAAGAGGAAATCGACAGTAACACAATAATAATGGGGGACTTTAACACCTCACTTACACCAATGGACAGATCATCCAAAATGAAAATAAATAAGAAAACAGAAGCTTTAAATGACACAATAGACCAGATAGATTTAATTGATATTTATAGGACATTCCATCCAAAAACAGCAGATTACACTTTCTTCTCAAGTGCACGGAACATTCTCCAGGATAGATCACATCTTGGGTCACAAATCAAGCCTCAGTAAATTTAAGAATATTGAAATCATATCAAGCATCTCTTCTGACCACAACGCTATGAGATTAGAAATGAATTACAGGGGAAAAAAAATGTAAAAAACACAAACACGTGGAGACTAAATGATACGTTACTAAATAACCAAGAGATCACTGAAGAAATCAAAGAGGAACTCAAAAACTACCTAGAGACAAATGACAAATGAAAACACGACGATCCCAAACCTATGGGATGCAGCAAAAGCGCTCTAAGAGGGAAGTTTATAGCTATACAAGCCTACCTCAAGAAACAAGAAAAATATCAAGTAATCTAACCTTACACCTAAAGGGACTAGAGAAAGAAGGACAAACAAAACCCAAAGTTAGCAGAAGGAAAGAAATCATAAAGATCAGAGCAGAAATAAATGAAATAGAAACAAAGAAAACAGTAGCAAAGATCAATAAAACTAAAAGCTGGTTCTTTGAGAAGATAAACAAAATTGATAAACCATTAGCCAGACTCATCAAGAAAAAGAGGGAGAGGACTCAAATTAATAAAATGAGAAACGAAAAAGGAGAAGTTACAACAGACACCACAGAAATACAAAGCATCCTAAGAGACTACTACAAGCAACTCTGTGATGCCAATAAAATAGACAACCTGGAAGAAATGGACAGATTCTTAGAAAGGTATAACCTTCCAAGACTGAGCCAGGAAGAAATAGGAAATATGAACAGACCAATCACAAGTAATGAAATTGAAACTGTGATTAAAAATCTTCCAACAAACAGAAGTCCAGGTCCAGATGGCTTCACAGGTGAATTCTATCAAACATTTAGAGAAGAGCTAACACCCATCCTTCTCAAACTCTTCCAAAAAATTGTGGAGGAAGGAACACTCCCAAACTCATTCCATGAGGCCACCATCACCCTGATACCAAAACCAGACAAAGATACTACAAAAAAAGAAAATTACAGACCAATATCACTGATGAATGTAGATGCAAAAATCCTCAACAAAATACTAGCAAACAGAATCCAACAACACATTAAAAGGATCATACACCACGATCAAGTGGGATTTATCCCAGGGATGCAAGGATTCTTCAATATATGCAAATCAATCAATGTGATACACCATATTAACAAACTGAAGAATAAAAACCATATGATCATCTCAATAGATGCAGAAAAAGCTTTTGACAAAATTCAACACCTATTTATGATAAAATCTCTCCAGAAAGGGGGCATAGAGGGAACCTACCTCAACATAATAAGGGCCATATACTGCAAACCCACAGAAAACATCATTCTCAATGGTGAAAAACCGAAAGCATTTCCTCTAAGATCAGGAACAAGACAAGGATGTCCACTCGCGCCACTATTATTCAGCATAGTTTTGGAAGTCCTAGCCACGGCAATCAGAGAAGAAAAAGAAATAAAAGGAATACAGATTGGAAAAGAAGAAGAAAAACTGTCACTCTTTGCAGATGACATGATACTATACATAGAGGATCCTAAAGATGCCACCAGGAAACTCCTAGAGCTTATCAATGAATTTGGTAAAGTTGCAGGATACAAAATTAATGCACAGAAATCTCTTGCATTCCTATACACCAACAATGAAGAATCAGAAAGAGAAATTAAGGAAACACTCCCATTTACCATTGCAACAAAAAGAATAAAATACCTAGGAATAAACCTACCTAGGGAGACAAAAGACCTGTATTCAGAAAACTATAAGACACTGATGAAAGAAATTAAAGATTATACTAACAGATGGAGAGATATACCATGTTATTGTATTGGAAGAATCAATATTGTGAAAATGACTCTACTCCCCAAAGCAATCTACAGATTCAGTGCAATCCCTATCAAATTACCAATGGCATTTTTTACGGAACTAGAACAAAAAATCTTAAAATTTGTATGGAGACACAAAAGACCCCGAATAGCCAAAGCGGTCTCGAGGGAAAAAAACGGAGCTGCAGGAATCAGACTCCCTGACTTCAGACTATACTATAAAGCTATAGTAAACAAGACAATATGGCACTGGCACAAAAACAGAAACATAGATCAGTGGAACAAGATTGAAAGCCCAGAGATAAACCCACGCACCTATGGTCAACTAATCTATGACAAAGGAGGCAAGGATATACAATGGAGAAAAGACAGTCTCTTCAATAAGTGGTGCTGGGAAAACTGGACAGCTACATGGAAAAGAATGAAATTTGAACACTCCCTAACACCAGACACAAAAAATAAACTCCAAATGGATTAGAGGCCTAAATGTAAGACCGGACACTATAAAACTCTTAGAGGAAAACATAGGAAGAACACTCTTTGATATAAATCACAGCAAGATCTTTTTTGATCCACCTCCTAGAGTAATAGAAATAAAAACAAAAATAAACAAATGGGACCTAATGAAACTTAAAACCTTTTCCACAGCAAAGGAAACCGTAATCAAGATGAAAAGACAACCCTCAGAATGGGAGAAAATATTTACAAACGAATCAACGGACAAAGGATTCATCTCCAAAATATATAAACAGCTCATGCAGCTCAATATTAAAAAAACTACCCCATCCAAAAATGGGCAGAAGACCTAAATAGACATTTCTTCAAAGAAGGCATACAGATGGCCAAGAAGCACATGAAAAGCTGCCCTATATCACTAATTATTAGAGAAGTGCAAATCAAAACTACAGTGAGGTATCACCTCACACCAGTTAGAATGGGCATCATCAGAAAATCTACAAACGACAAATGCTGGAGATGGCGTGGAGAAAAGGGAACCCTCTTGCACTGTTGGTGGGAATGTAAATTGATACAGCCACT
>NW_006795376.1:1588729-1595844 GCF_000442215.2 Lipotes vexillifer
GGGGGGGCGGGGGGGAATGGTGGTGTGATGAATTGGGCGATTGGGATTGACATGTATACACTGATGTGTATAAAATTGATGACTAATAAGAACCTGCTGTATAAAAAATAAATAAAATTCAAAAATTGAACAAAAAACAAAGTAACATGTGGTACAGTTGCATAGAACTACACACATACAAACAATGAGTCCATATATATCAGGTGAAATATAAATAAGATGTATGGATTGTACCATTGTCAATTTCCTGGTTTTGAAATTGTACTGTAGTTGTGTAAGATACTAATTTTGGGAGAGGGGTGCATGGGACTTCCCTGTACATTTCTTTGTACCTTCTTGTAAATTTAAAATGATTTCAAAATCACAAGTTTTAAAAAATAAACCTGTGTCACCTTTGCATCTTAAAAACAATTGCAACTTAATTCTGTCGTTTTTCAGTATATGCATGGTGCTGTCTCATTGTAGTCTTAAGGAGTAATGATACACTTATTGTGCTGTAGGGGTTTTTAATCTGATAGGTCACCTTAGGAGGAAGTTAAAGCATATACATTTCCTTCCTCTTTAATCTTAGCTTTGGCTTTTGTCATTAAAATAAATGAATCCCTGAGTTTTTGTAGTGCTATTGCCTGATTTAAGAAAAACTCCTATGGTCAGTATTAGTCATTATTTTAGCTTTACCAAAGAGGACTTTAAAAAAAAAAATCAGTATTCCTCTGACACGCATTTTCTGCGTGACAGGTGCAGTTAGGCAATAGCAACACATGCCCAAGGATGAAACTGAATGCATAACAGAAGTTTAAAGGGTTTTCCAATAGATTATGGAGAATGTTTGACATTTCCTTAATGATGTAGGTGTTGGTTTAGCTTGAGGTTGGGTATACAGAAAACTGGAAAGTATAACTTAGAAGAATTTTAAGGTAACAATGGATATAGTTGCTATGTTGGAATGAAAGAGTTAAAATCAGGCCAAGAAGTGTAATCAAAAGATATCCAACAATCCTGGTGAGGTTTACTTTAGATCAAAGTTCCAGGATAAATGATTTAGATTTATAGTGCAACCAGATTTTATAGTCATTCCTTTCCAGTTAATCCAAATTCTATCCTGTACATTTAATCTCTCAAAAGGTAAATGAAGGCACATAATATTGGAATAGGATCCTTTGTCTTCTGTTGAATTCAGTGCTTTCATAATCATCATGAAAAAGTGCTCTCAGATGGGTAACAAATGATTTCGAAGTGGAGGCAGCTCTTTCCAAGTAGACAATATATTCTGACACATGATGATACATGGAGACGTATCATGTTACAGAATGAAGTGGCCATTTTTGTGGGATGAATTTTCTAAAGAACATTTTGAAATATTGGAGGTTTGGATTATTGTAAAACAAATTTTGCCCCTCACAGATTAAAGCCTTTGATTCCTCTAATTGCTAAACATATAAATTCTAATGAGGATATTAAGATCTAAGTGTCTGAATTTTCTGTTTACTAAAAAAACTTTAAGAAAATCTCAAGTAAAATTCTGGATTGTTAAAAAGTGCCAAAAATTATTTTTCCATTTAAACTTACTGTAATATAATGAGACAAATGGTCTGAACCCAAGGAAGCATGGATTGCACTTGATTTTGCTTAGCAATGTTCTCTTTTTATCATTTATTTATTTATTTATTTATTTACGGTATGCGGGCCTCTCATTGTTGTGGCCTCTCCCATTGCGGAGCACAGGCTCCGGACGCGCAGGCTCAGCGGCCATGGCTCCCGGGCCCAGCTGCTCCGCGGCATGTGGGATCTTCCCGGACCGGGGCACGAACCCGTGTCCCCTGCATCGGCAGGCGGACTCTCAGCCACTGCGCCACCAGGGAAGCCCAGCAATGTTCTCTTTTGATTAAAAAATGAAAGTTAAAGTTTAAAAACATTTGGAAAGAAAGTTCTTAGGTTTTTGTCACTCAGCAACCTAGAGTTTAATGACCGCTTATACTGCTAATAAACACTTAATTTTTGCAGTAGGCAATGTTAAATCAAGTTGAAAGAAGGCAGTGAGAGCAAGTCAGAATACCTCTGTATTGCTTCATTTTAAATTTGCTACATTCTTCATCGGGGTATCCAGAGCATTATATTCTGAATTCTTTCAGCACCAATCAACAGGAAAGACATGTAGGTGACATTGGAAAGTTACTTTCTAGTCCTTCTGTAGGTACTAACCTAAGCCAACCTGAGACCTTGCCTTGAGATCAGATTGGACCAAACTGCACATCTGTCATTTGATAAGCTCAGGGTATCTCGAGCACTCAAGGAGAAACTGGAGGTTTCTAGGGTATCTGGGTTACACACTTGGTTAGATAAGCCAATTCTAATTTCATTAGCACCATTATTTCTGTGAATATTTACAAGGTGGGAAAGAAAAAGACTTCTAAGGAGTTCCAAATCTCTCTCATGTAGTACAGGTTACCATAAAACTATTCATGTTGTATAGAATTTGTTTTGAAAAGATATATACCGGAATTCAAAACAATTAGGTGGCTCAGAATGTTTTCTGTGCTGGGATGTAACAAACAAAGCTGCTCCTAATTTTACAGCTGGATAAACTTGAACACATAGAGAGTAGGTGATTTGCTGATGATCAGACAAGGGGATCTGAGGGAAAGCATGGCTCTGAGCTCTGAACTTTGACGCCTGTACTTTTGTTAATCTAATGATTGAAAACACGAGAGTGACCTGAATTAAAAAGAAATGTGCAGAAGGTCATTTGCTGGAATCTCATCTTCATTATAGAGCTTAAGGTGTGAGGATGCTGCCATCCTAGAATGAACAGAGGCAGGATTCAGCACTGGGTAGAATCATATAGTTTCTACCACCCCACTGCAAGGAAATGTTGCCCTCATTTTAGTCTGTTTGGACAAATCTGAATCTGTGAGTACTGTGGAGAAAGGGTCATGCTCAGGTATTGTTTAAATGATCTCACTAATCTAACAAATACTTTGTGGTATCCTTTCCTATATTAAAATAAGAACTTCTTAGGCAGTGTAATCCATTTATACACTTTTTTTTTTTTCTTGGTGTTGCTCTGCACAGCATGCGGGATCTTAGTTCCCTGACCAGGGATTGAACCTGCGCCCCCTGCAGTGGAAGCACAGAGTCTTAACCACTGGAATGCCAGGGAAGTCCCTATACACACCGTTTTAAAAAGTCAATATAACACCCTAACTGTAATGTAAGGAGAAATAAAAGGAAAGTCATTTGTAGCTTTTCATAGTCATTGCTCAGGCAAAACTATACTAGAAGATGTAATGACACAATTAGATGCTTCCATGTATGTGGAATGACCATGATGAGAAGGCTGGTGTTTCAAACACTGCGAGCGGGGCTGTTGTCAGTGACGCAGTTTTCAGAAATGATGAATAATTCTCGATAAAATTCCAAAGTAAGCAAACTGTGAAATGATCTTTCAATTTTAACAATATCTATTTCTGGAAGATTTGGCATACAGTAAAGTCAAGCACAAATATTGCATTTTTATGTAAAATAGAATTGAGTTTCTAAGCTCAGATGATATGAGAAAGACTTTTTTACTAACTTAAGTCTATAACTTCTGAAATCTGTGAAGGAGGTAGGACCATATACTGTCCCACACGTTGTAAGATGTCCAGTATTCCCTGCTGCCTGCCCACAAAATGCCAGTGATGTGACCCAGTCAATGTGGCAACCCGAAATGTCCCACACAGTTCAAGATGCCTGCTAGGGGGAGGTACTACTCCCATTGAGAACTTCCAGGGTTCATTTCCTGCTTCTTTTGATGATTTGCCTGCTTTTCAGAAGGAGGCACTCTGTCATACCATCTCCTAACTTCTCTTCATTGGGTACAGTCATGGGCGGGAGGTGTGAAAAGCTTGTAGTTTGTAGTAGTGGAGAGTAGTGTGATTTTAATTCATGAGGGATGATGGGTCTCTATCCTTAATAGTGCTGTTTACCCCAGAAAAAAATCATTTCCCCGACCTCATCTTCTCTACAGTTACGCTGGAGAGTATGTTAAAAAACTATTGTGAAAAAGGATTGTTAATTAGAATTTTTCTTCGGAAGGCTGAACTATTCAATATTATTAACGGTAAAATTTCAAAGCCTCAGGCCACCTAGTTTTGGTCATCATAGCATAACCAGTCACTGACAGCTGAGTGTGACTCTGTAACCTATCACGTGTTGTCGTATTTGACTAGTGTGTACCAGCAGTCACCTGATAAAAGCAGACACAGTATGTGCTGTAACATAAATACAGTGATTTGTTATAATACTGTCCCCAAGTAATGTTGATTGTGTTGCATTTCAGATGCTACACCTCATGAAGATGTGCTTCTCTGATGCCCCATCCCCACCCTTCGTCCTCAGAGCCATGTTTGTTCAGGGAGCCTGACCCAGTGCACTGGACTAGGTTGACCACCAATCCCAAGCTGGTCAGTCAGGGTGTCCTCTTGGGTATTGTGACAGGGAGAATGAAAGAGGAGGGCAGAGAGAAAGAGAGAGAGAGAGAGAGAGAGAGAATTACTCTGTGTAGTAATTTTGGGTTTGGGTGCTAGAGCTGAAATCAAGGTGTTGGCAGGTTTGGTGCTTTCTGAGGGCTGAGGAAGGATTGGTACAAGGCCTCTCTCCCTGGCTTGTAGTTGGCCATCTTCTCCCTGTGTCTCTTCACATTGTCTCCCTTCTATTTGTATCTGTCTCTGTGTCCACATTTCCCCTTTTTATAAGGGCACCAATCATATCGCATTAGGGCCTGCCCTAATGATCTCATTTTAATTTGATTACCTGTTTAAAGACCATATCCTCAAATAAGGTCACGTTCTGCGATACTGGGGGTTAGTATACTAACATATCTTTTTTTGGGGGGGACCCAATTCAACCCATAAGAGGTCCTCTAAGCCATTGTCTTACTGTGTGGACTGGGGAGCACAGGAAGTTGATTTGCAGAGATAAAGAAGAAGGCACAAACAAGACATGGAGAGAAATAACTTCATGGATTCCTGACATGTCATTTCCAGTTTTCCCTGGAGACCAGTTGTATTCTTAATGTTGGTTTCTATGAGTTACCATTTTGGCCTTCTAATACATTCCCCTTGCTTAAGTTTGTTTAAGCTGGTTGCTGTTAGTTTTAGCCAAGGGATGCTAACTAATAAAGAACCAAATTGAGACAGGCATGCCACCCTAAGGAGCTGGTTATGACTTTCTAGGTTTTGTGAAGCTCTTGCTGGTTAGATGAACTAGAAAAAGGAAGCAAGAAGAACCATTTGAAGCCCACGGTCATAGAATCATGAGCTAATGGAGGGAAAAGTAGAAAGGAGCAAATAGATATTGGTCCTTTTCAGAGTATCTGTTATTATATGTTATGGATTGAATGTGCACCCCCCTGCCCAATTTATATGTTGAAAGCCTAACCCCCAGTGTGATGGTTTTAGGAGGTGAGGCCTTCGGGGGGTGGTTAGATCATGAGGGTGGAGCCCTCATGAAGGGAATTAGTGCCCTTTTAAGAAGAGACATGAGAGCTTGCTTACTCTGAGTTCTCTGCCATGTGAGGATTCAACAAGAAGACCACCATCTGCAAACCAGGAAGCAGGTTCTCGATAGACACCAGGTCTGCCTATTTCAGCCACCCAATCTATGATATTTTTGTTATAGCAGCCCAAACTAACTAAGACACTGTGTAAACCCTTTCATGTAATTAGGGTCTGAATTAAGGACGTGGATTAAAGAGATTCAAAGAAAGATGGAAAGTGAGAAATCCACGTTGACTTTGAATTTTCTGTTTTAGGCAGTGGGGCTAATGGGTTTGGTATTAACCAGTTAGATGGTACTAACTTTTCGTTTGAGGAAGGACCTTAAGTTCTGATTTGGAAGTACTGAGGTTGAGGGACTTTAGGTTAGTCAGATGAGGATTGCCAGGAAAACAGTTGGCCATGGTAACGGGAGTGCGAGAGCTGGAAACATGGTTGTAGAGTTCTTGTAGTATGTTATGTTGTTTGAAGGCATGTTGACTGGAAGATATCACCAAGAGAGAATCCCAGAAAGGGCCATGAATGAACATCACCATTTGAGGGGCAGAGGAGGAGGAGGGTCAGCAAAGAAGACTACGACAGAGAAGTGGCCATCTGATATAGCAATTGGCTTTAAACAGACTCGATATACCTTTATCAGACATTTATCAGCATAGCAGGTACAAAAGTTGTGAAGTTGTGTTGCTGTGCACTGAGGCAAGAACCGTGCATTGAAAAAACTAAGGCAACAACATAGATTTTTCCTTCAAGACTGCAAGAAGGGAAGAAAATGCTCAAGAGGAAGGTAGGATAGAAGGAATATTCCCCACACAAAGAGGGGAATCCATATTCCTCCAAAGTTGTACTACTTAAAATACCCATTGTTCACTGAGGCGTGCAGAGTGTCTGGCTGAATGCTTGGTATGCATTACCTAATTTACCCCCCTTCTACAAACCTGTTTGACTTTAGAGAGAGAAGTTGGGCTAAATCTTTCTGTGTACCTCAAATTCATACAATGTATACGGCATTGAGCCAGTAAAGGAGCCCAGGTCTGTCTGAATCCACAGCCATGCCATCCCTCACGTCTACCCTCCTAAAAAATGAATTCAAAGTGTCAGTTAAATACAAGAAAATACAGAAAAGCAATTCAGGCCATCTCCTGGAGTTTTTGAGGTGGGATTTGGCAGGCATACTACATTACTGAATTAAATGAACAATAATAGGTTAAAAAAATAAAATTGTAAATGGCAATAAGAGGCATAGAGGTCCTGTTTGGCTTGGAAAGAAATTGGTCCAGGGTTAATTGTGTAAGTGAAATAATAGGAGTAGAAATTACAGATTCATTTGGGTGGCAATTAGGGGAAAAAAAATCCGTTAATAGAAAGCTAGACGAGCACTTTCAATAAAGCTCAGTAATATAATAAAGGTCACTTCTAAGAAAACAGTTAACCAACCTAGATATGAGTGTCAGAAAGCCAGAAAGGCATGAGTTTGAAACTAGACTAGTAGATGAGAAAGTCAAAGATTAATGCAGAAAAATTAAACAGAAAGGTAGAGTGAAAGAAACCCCCACTGGGGGGGGGGGGAAAAAAAACAAA
>NW_006795376.1:1596508-1603990 GCF_000442215.2 Lipotes vexillifer
TGAAAGGGAAAAATGAATAAACTAAAATTGTTCTCCACTGGATAAGTAAAAATTTAAGTTTAACATTAACACATGACATATCTTTTCTTGCATATATAAAAGGGTATGTGTAAAATAGAACCATGCAGTTCACAAATTGAAAAGTAATGTATCACTTATTGTAGTAATGTCTACTAACTCACATTCCCCTGCCTTTCTTACCATGCACCCATTGGAGCACCCAACCACATCTTACTCATCCTGTGTCCTTAGTAGTTCCCAACCTACCTGGTACACAGTGGTCCTAATAAATACCTGTTAATTCTATGTGTTCTTTCATTTCCATTTGATGCAGGAAACCTAAGAGGTGAGGGTCTAGGGTTTTAGGTACTCGAGTAACAATTCACTAGCTCAAAAAAATAAACACTATTTTGTTTCTATATCTGGAGTTGGAAAACTAAGAAATAGGGACTCTTAAGATGATGTAATTAAGTTACATTAGATTTTTCACATTATTAGAAATGATGTCTATTATCACTTGGTTTCTGATTACAAATCTGTATTTCTCTTCATTATCCGATTTTTAACCCAAGATGACCTGTTGGAAAACCTAATGGGTACCTTCTTATTTAAGTGTTTTGTCAAACTGATGCAAGGCTCTATGTTACACAAGAGAACAGCATTATATTTTGTTGATTTTTTTAACTTTTAATTGAAAATAACATTCATACAAGGAAGTGTATATGCTTAACTGCTTTTTTTTTTAAAGACACCAATTGTACTTGAACATTTGTTACGTTTTTAAAATTATTTATTTATTTATTCATTCATTTTTGGCTGTGTTGGGTCTTCGTTTCTGTGCGAGGGCTTTCTCTAGTTGCGGCGAGCGGGGGGCCACTCTTCATCGCGGTGCGCGGGCCTCTCACTATCGTGGCCTCTCTTGTTGCGGAGCACAGGCTCCAGACGCGCAGGCTCAGTAGTTGTGGCTCACGGGCCTAGTTGCTCTGTGGCATGTGGGATCCTCCCAGACCAGGGCCCGAACCCGTGTCCCCTGCATTGGCAGGCAGATTCTCAACCACTGCGCCACCAGGGAAGCCCGCTTAAGTGCTTTTTAACTTGCACATGTCTTCTGCGTATTGAACAGTTTCATGGAGAGTTGGTTGGTCCTTCTTTTTGGCCTTTTTTTTCTCCCTGGGGTTGGGAAAGAAGGCAGTGTTAAAGGAGAGAGAGACCCAGAAATGCCACCATGCTATCATAAATGAGGAGAAAGGTGGGCCATATTGGAGCTACCTTTGTCAGTTATACAAATCCTGCAGCAGGTGCATATACAATAGATGGTGTGGCAGCAGGAGCCTTGGCAGCCTCTAGACCCCTCACTTTCTCTTATCCATCATCTGCATCAGGACTCATGGCTTTGCTTCCTAACCATTTCTCAACTCTGTCTTTATGCTGGACTATTTTTACCCATTCACTGTCCGTAGATATCTTTTCTGCTGATTAAAGAAATTCAGAAAGGAAAGAGAGAGAGATTCTTTTTATATTCTATTCCAGGGTCCCCTATTACATATATTAAAGTTGGTCCTTTTATGTGTGTGTGTGTGTGTATATATATATAAATTTTAAATTTTAACTCACTCCCATTTTGTCATGTTTGTCCCCTTTTCTGACATACTCTGCTTAGAGACTATACATATAAGAAAGGCTAAGTAAATATAATGTAGGAAGAAAGCTGGTTTTCATATGTCACTTTCTATCTCACGTAGGTGACTGAGCTCCTTACGAAGATCCCCCTGGAGGCCCGTACCCCATGCTGTGTAGCATACAGTAGTCTTGGCTTTAGTATAGTGAACACTTCTGGTTTTCATTTTCTCAGGTGACTTCCAAAGGTTCAAGACATGTAATGAAATGAGTCCCAAATTAGGGTCATGTGCAGGGTGGGCTGTGGGGGGGCGGGCGGGGACTTAGCTCACGGGAACCAGCAGATCCCCAGGCGCAGCACTCTGCGCCTGAACGGGCTTTGGGGAGCGTGCTTTGTTCCAAGTACCTACTCCTCTCAAAGGAATACATTTGTGTTTCTTTGTGAAAATGGCCCAGAAATGAAAAAAAGCCACCTGTGATTTGTCAGTAAACTTGGGGATTTATTAAAATCTTGCTATGCAGCCCTTCCTCATTAATGTCAATGGGCTCAATTCATGGTCCACGCATGGTTAATGATTTGTCGATTGACTTTGTCTTCCTAGGAAGCAGAACAGTGGTTTTCAGCTCTGGCTGCTGCTTCTTGGGAATCAAGTTGGATTCTGTAGATTTGGCATTGTGCCCACACATCTGTAGAGTTGAAAGCTCCCTTGGTGATTCTGATGTACAGCTATGGTTAAAACCCATTGAACTAGACTAGAGCATGAACTTAAAAGAGTTCAGGGGAAGTACACAACTACTCCAAGTCATTCCACAGGAACAGGTAAGGAGGCCGTTTTTGCTGAGAGCCAGGGAGTGATTTCGGAAGCCCAGAGGAACTGGCAATCCTGGTGACCGTGAGAAATTAAGCTCTTAGGGATTTAGCTCTGTTGAGGCTCCTCCTTCCAATCCCCATTTGATTTAATAAAGACTCTCACCTTATCCTGAAATAGTTGTGAATGGGAATGTAACTATTCTCTGCTGCTAAAACACAAGTATATATACTCCAATAAAGATGTTAAAAACAAACAAAAAAACAAAAATAAAATAAAATACCCTAAAAAAAAAAGTCCTTTCTCCGCTCTCTGTTGCCTGGAAGCGAGGAACCGGGGTAGGGTGTTTCTCATATTTTATTCCCACCACCCCTGCCTCCCTCCAGATAATAGATGTGATCAAATAAACTGAAATCCCCTCTCACCCCATCCTTGGAAATTTTCAGCATTCATTAGCATATCAAAGGCTGGGAAAGTCCTGTGGTTAACACGATAACAAAAAAATCTCTTTAAAACTTTGTTTGAGTTAAACAAACTTATTTGCATAGGAAGAGACTTTTTGCTCCTATTATACCTACAACTAAGTATTTTTTCCTTAACACCAGTTTTGGAAAGAATGGCCACGTCACTTTCTGATTCAGTGATTTTCTGAGGGTTGATTTCTGACAGCTGAAGCTCTTTTTAAAATCCCCTTTGAAGTTGGACTGAATTAACAAATGGAAGGCTTGGCAAAGCAGTTTACTAATTCATAACTATATCCCTCTGCTTTCTTTGTGTTGCTAAGTACTATAATCTTTGACCTGAAAGGAAGAATACTGCTAACAAGTAAATATTTAAAAGGCCCATGAAGTATAATGTGTATAATGTGCGAGTTTGTGCCTGGGGAGCCTGTCTGCTGGCTGAAAGCAATGACTCACTTTTTCATCTCCTAAATAGGCTGTTGTTTTACAGTAGGTTGAAAGGAAGTATTTTAAGTGCTAAGAGTTAGAATTTTTTAATTTTAATTTTTAGATTTAGTTAGCCATTGGCTTCACCGACTTGAAGGTGACATGTAATTCATAACTCTTTTGAGTGTGCTGGTACTCTGCACAAGCAAGTTAGCGTTATTGTGAATGAATGAACTCTGTGTTACCAAAGACGACTTGGAACAGAGTGAGGAAACGGAAACATGACTCATTGATGGACTTGAAGAGTATCAAGGGGGACTCACTAACTTCAGAGCCAGAGCGGAGGCGTGGTAAAGTAGGGAGAACCTGGATGGGGCAAGGAAACCAGGGTTCCAGTCCCAACACTGCCTCGGTGACAATGGCTGATTCACTAAACCTCTCGGCCTTCTTTCTGCCCATAAGGGGAAGCGTGAATTATTTGTTGCTAGGATAACTGCCAGCTTCAAGATTTGATGAGCCTCTGAATTCTACGGATTTTCTGGTTTGTGTGGAAGTGGGTGTGTATGTCTTAATGGCCTTCAGATGGGATTCATCAAAGCTCCATGAAACAAACCTTTATTTTTAAATTTTGAAGTGAATTGCTATGACAGAGTATGGCTAGGAGAGTCCATGACAGACAATGAGGAAGCAAGTAAACTTTGGTTTGTAAGGCTGTGGGCAACTGATTTCCTGTGGCTATGGCATTTGTTATAGAATGATGCGTATGGGATACTGTCAGAGAAAGGTTCATTATTGTCTACAGGCAAAAGTTTTGCTCTATCAGGATTTCTTTTCAAAAGCTGTAAAATAGCTCCTAGCTGCCCTGTTCAATATACCTCACTATGTTTTTAAAAGAATATTGAGATCACCCTACTGAAATATATCCACAGACATTTTTCGTTAAGAACAGCAATCTGCATACCTGACACCTGATTTTTAGCTCTCGCGACGTAGTTTTTGCACAGTCACTATTGTATAAAAATAATCTTGTGTTCTACTATGTTCATGTAATGATTTTTTTTCATGCAGGCTAGATTGACAGGTACATTGAAATATCAGTGCTATGCCTGTTAGAAACTAACCTATGTATTCTCTAAAAGTGATCATCTGACTTGAATGTTTTGGGGAAGGGGATAGCACAGTATTCTGAGGGTCATAATTAATTCTCTTTAATTATGGCTATGAGAATACATCAATTGTCAGGGAATAATTGTACAAAAAAAAAAAAACCAAATATTTTTAAAGGGTAACTTTCAAAGTTAAATCATATGTGAAAGTTTCTGTAATTTTATCCCTTTTTCTTCCTGCAGCTTAAACCACGGTATAATATTTTACTACCAGTGGTTTTTGTTTTTGTTTTTTGATAAACTGGTGCCAATAGTCCCTTACCTATTTTTTTTCTGACTGTATTTTGCAAATTCTCCAGCTCAAAAAGATACGCCTGACAATAATGATTTCCATATATGCGTTGAGGGCGTCTTACAGTGCTATGTGCTTGACTCATAACCCCACTAGGTGGCAGTATTATTATTCTTGTTTGTATGTTTTCAGTGGATGGCTGGATTCAGAGAGGCTTGCGCCAGATCAAATTGTCAATAAGTATGTGTTGAAATCAAGATTGGAATCCAACTGTGCCTAATTTAGATATTTGTGCTGTCCCCCTCTCTCTGCTGTAGGAGCATGTCTTGGGGGGGGTAGGGGAGGAAAGTGGAAAAGCCTTGCTTCCTACATGACCTATTCAGTAAATTTCTACTGAACACCAACAGAATTAACATTTTTCTTCTCAAGGAGTTGCCCATCACTGGTGGACAGGAGAAGGGGTAGTATGCGTGGTTAGACATCAGTTACCTATGGCAAACTAAGGAATCCCATATGCCCAACTTCGTGGTGCCTTGCAAGTTCTTGGGGTGAGGGTGTGCATAAATAGCCACTTTGGAGGGTCAGAAATAATGCAACCAAGGAAGGGGTACTGAGATGAATCTAGAAGGGGGTGGGTTGGCCTCTGCTGCCGGGACCTAAATCAAAGACTGAGAAGCCTGGGTTAGATTCGCAATGGCGGCTCCTGAGCAGCATTCGACAAGATCAGGGCTGCGGTTCAAGGCTGACGTGGCAGAACGTGGAGGCCCAGATGGATCAAACGAAGCTGGAAGCTGCGGGGGTTTCCCTTAGGGCAGCCGGGAGAATGGTAGAGGGACGTCTCGACTGTCGCTTTATTTAAAGGGAGGTTATCTTTGAGTCTGGGTATGAAGGTGGGAGTGAGGCTGAAAGAAAACCTAATGGTTTGGAACAACCTGGGCGACGTGCAGAGTAAGCGTAGAAATACTGTAGGAAGACGAGGGCCCAGTGGAGGTGGGCGATCCAACTTGTGGTCAGGCCGTTTTCCCCATTTACGGGGTGTTAGGGACTCACAGGATGAGAGTGAGCAACGAGTGGGGGGCTGTACTGTCCCCGCTGCAGATGGAACTTGTGTTGAGGAGGCCGCAGCTGCGGGGAGGCGTTTTGTTGTTTGCAGTAGAGGGAATCAGAGGGAGAGGAAGGCAGCCTCTAGAAACAGGCCGAAAGTGCCAAGTAGCAAATTCATTCATGCTGTAGATGGTGAGCCACAGGCAGGCGTGAACCAGGAGAGGGGAGATGGGATAAGTGAGGTTTTGGAGTGAAAAGGAGGGACAGAGAGATGTGGGGTCAGGGGTGGGGAGCCTGGCGGGTCCCCCAGCTGACGGGGAGGCTTGCTGGGCAGCCGTAGGGCCCTACCCCGTGCTGAGCAGTGAGGTTAGTCAGCCTCGCCCAGCCAGTCGATGCCTACCCTGACCTGTACCTCCCCTCCAGGTAGTTAGTACACAGCCAGTGACCCCCAAACTTGTCTGATCAGCCCCCCAGGTGCTTTCCTGGCCCTTTCCCCAGAGGTTGTGTGTGTCTGGGAGGGGGCCCCAGAGTTTGTGTTTTAATAAGCACCCCCCAGGTCATGCCGATGAGCAGGCAAGTTTAGGAAACACTGACATGGACGCCTGAATGTCCTAAAGGCTGGACAGCACCCTCTGTGATATTTCTTCTTTAGCTCCTCAGCCATCTGGCCTGTGTAAGTATGAAAGACACTTCTGAATTTTAACCCGTAGGTTATTGAAGTGAATGGATACCCGACTGTTTCTATTTTATAAGATACCGTCAGGTTTTGAGTTTTACGTAGGATTCTTTGCTGGTTCCTAACCCAGGCTTGGCCAGTGTTTGAATACTACAAATACTCCATCCCTGAATTTACCCAAGCCTCTACTGCTTGGGGCTTTACAGGAGATGGATTGTTCTGTTCTGCCACCTGCTGGTCAACCACAGGCAAACCATGTCAGGTTTTGAGAATGATTTTCAATGGATCCTAGATGAGGCAAAAAGTCTTATCTCTAATAAGGCCATCTGCTCTTAATTAAACCTTGTATACTTAATGTTGCAAATCTGACAAAGTTAATTTTCTCTTCTCTCTGGAACCTTTTTTCCAGCCCAGGTGTTAAAATAGTAATAACAAGGACACATTCTGAGAGATCAGTTACCTGTGTTAATCTCAGAAAGAATGGTTTTTTTATGCCTCATGTCTGTTCTATGGACAAATGATTCTGGCAATTAAAAACCACGGTGAAGACAGATGGGATTCAGGCTCCGGAGTATTGGAGGAGTGTAATCTTGGAAAATTGCTTTACCTCTCTTAAGATCAGTTTATTTTCAGTGTAGTTGCATCATCTTCATCACCATCATCATCATCATCATCATCATCATCATCATTATTTTAAACTGTGCCTGACTCTGGGTCCCAACTTTGCTGATGACCTGACAATTAATTTCTAAAAATGTTCTGGGGTATCTGTTAAAGGCTGGGCCACACAGTGGTAAACTACTTAGATGGAATTCCTGCAGCCATGGAGCTAGTGTCACACAAAACCCCTCAGATTCTTTGTTTCCTCATCTGTAAGATGAAAGTGTATGACAGAATAATCTCTAAGATCCCCTTTGGTCCCAAGCTCCTGTAATTCAAACAATCAGCGTGAGTGTAAGACTTAGTTTTCCTAGTGACTGTGGAAGGCAGTGTCTGTTCTCGGCCCTTCAGATAGGTACCCCTCTTCCCCCCCCCCCCCCCCCCCCCCCCC